>NC_079970.1:16766361-16876361 GCF_029852145.1 Microplitis mediator
CTTTTGAAAAAAAAACAAAAAAAAAAAAACCCACCCAAAATTAGCCAATAAGTTCATTACTGTGAGGACATCTAGTAAACATTTAAATTTTTACCATTTACATTGGAATATATTAATACATAGTATACTCGATACCATGTATATTAATAAGTGCCATTTCTGATGATAACACATGGAAAAATTTTAGTTACTGGATAAGCTATCTTACAGAGCACTATAATTTTTGGTAAAAAATGTTTCTACGTGTTCTTATCCGTCATTTGTTACTCTTATTGTCAATTTTTCACAATTCCGGATGTCTCAATATTCGTTTTTTTTATTTTTTTTTTTTCCGATTTTGCTTTATTGAGCGTTATTCAATATTTTCAAAAGTCGTTCATTTTTATAGAGAGAAATAAAAACAAATAATTTTTTGAATACTATTAAAACTCATATTACCTGAAAATTACTGACAATTATAGGGTTTAAAAATATTTAATTGTTTTATCTTTTTGTCATCAATAATGACGTCTATGTTCCATTGTATTGAAATCCTTGACATTTAGGTGATAATTTTACAGTAAACCAATATGATTGTTATTTTACTCTTTTGTAATATTCTCTTGGATTTTCTGAGTATAAAACTCAAATTACCCGATTAGTTAAACATTCAATTAAATTTTGTCCAATGATTTTTTCATTGCATAATTTTTTTTTTTAATTTATTTGCTATGAGTTTGTTATCAATTTTTTTGAAACAGTCAAAGACTGATAAAATTACACGAAAGAAAATTATATAGTTCGTTGCAAATAAAAATATGTACATGGGAGTATATATATGTACGTGGAAAAAAGTTTAATAAAGGAGTTTTAAATATAAATAAAGTAATAAAACAAAAATTTAATGATGTTCTGCAGTAAATTTAATTTTCCATAATGACGTTTATTACATTTATAAATTTTACAGCGTAATTAATTGCCTATGAACAAAAATTATTTTTAACATCGAAAAATGTTCATTATCGTTTACAATGGATAGTAATTTTAAAAAATTTATTGAAACAAAATTGATGATTGTTATACTTTAAATTGTAGAAAAATCTTTGTCAGTTGTCAATATAAAATTAATTCCGTTAGTCGATCAAATGAAATAGGCTGCTGGCTTGGCAGCATATGCATATGGAAGTGCGTAGTGCGAAGAGTAGGCATAGTTGGGTGCACTGTAAGCACTGTAGGCTAAAGGTGCAGAGTATGCTATTGGAGCCGAGTATCCTGTATATGCTGGAAGAGTACTAACGTATCCAGGAGCAGCAGCAGCAAAAGCCAAGATAGCAGCGAACAAAAACTGTAAAAATATTTCATACAATAAATTCTATTTATCTACATCGATCCATGTGCTAATAAAATAATAAGTATCTATGCTTAATTAAAATAGATTATTCTAGAAAATGTATTTCAACTCACCAGCTTAAACATCTCGAAGGTTTGTTCTATTGGTTTCAGAACAAGTAATGCTAAAGGATGATAATGCCCATCTTTATATAGTGCAGTAGACAAGGAGTAGGATCTGGGATGGCCTCCCCAGTAACATTACACTCGTTTTCATTTTTTTATATTATAAATACTCTCGGCCAATGAACGATGATACTCGCAAAAAAGCTTGTATACATCAGTATACCTACTCTGCCACAGGCAGGAGAAATAGGAGAAGGGCATGAGTGCAGATTCAAGGACATGGGATCCAGGCGTGGTCAGATTTACTGGATTTTTAAATAAAATAATTAAAATTGTAACGTGGAAAATTTTGTAAAAGAAGTTGACAAAGTAGTTTTACCGATTTTTTTTATTCATCTGCTTTCAATGCTTTTTTATTATATTCATAATTGCTATGATTAAGAAGATGAGTGCAAAAAAATTTAGAATGTAAACACGTAATGTGTGTACTACACGCCATAGTGTTTTTTCGTAGTTCAACTTTATTGTCAACATTCTACTACAGTGTTTCTTGACTGAGAGCTATTAATTATGCAGTTTCGTAGATATTGTTAGAAATATAATTTTATTTTCAAAAGTAAACTAACTACTAGTTTATGTTTACAATTCAATAAATAATATACATAATGTTAAAAAAAAAAATATGATTATGGTATCGAACCGATTGACGTTTAAATGTAAAGTAAAAATAAAACTCAATGTAATAAATAAAATTTTTCACTTATCAATTTTATTTTTATCTAATAAGTTCTTTCATTTTTACATTCGAGAAATTTTTAACAATATTATAATTAATAACATTACAGAGTATAATTAATCTATTTAACGTTAACTTAACTAAACATGGTATTTTTTATTCTAATTTATTGATTCCAAAATTTCAATAACATATTTATCAATGAAATTTCAATAACATTATCCAGAAAAGAATGCTTCAGATCTACGAAAATATAATTTTTAAAAAATTTAAATCTATCTTGATTTGTTGCGATCTACAAATATGAAGGCTAAAAAGAGTTCAAATTATCAAACTTTACAGAATTCAAAATTTCCATTTTTTAAGAGATCTTGGAGTCTAAAATAAATTCAAAAAAATTTTAGGTATCAGGAGATCGATACCAATTTGAAAAGATCTGTATAGATCTATTAATATCGATGTAGACCTGAAATTTGAAAATTTAGATCGTTGCGATCTAATCAGATCTCATAAGATCTAAATTATTTTATCCCTCATACTTGTATGTAAAAATAAAAACTATTATATAAAATGAATCGAAAGTATATATATTTATACATAATTAATTTAAAACCACTAATTATATATTCAAATTGAATGAGTTTTGAAATACTTGAAATTATCAATTTGAATGTTAATGACACTAAACTAGTAAATGGTACTCGGTCATCAAAACAAGTAGCAGTATTCACAAGTGTGTAAAATGCGTCATCCAATTAAAAGTAAAAGGTGATATTAACCAAGTAAACTGCTATGAAACTGGTTAGCTACTTGCAAGTGTCCAGCATATGTGTACTTAGTGAACTTGAACTTGAGGTACTTGTACTTATGTATAGAGCTATAGAGAAAGTAAAGTATAAAGAACCCGACTCAAGTAATACATGTTGATATAGTGAATATTCTCAAGGTCCACGCAGTCCTTCATCTAAAGTCATTGACCGAGTATACTTACGAAGCACCCTCTGAGAAAATTATATATTTCTATATTATATATCTCTTTCTTAATCAAAGCCGCAGTCACCGCAGATTTCAATAATTACGTAAATATTTTATGCACTTGGAGTTTTTTCCATTTATCATTCAAATTGAAATTGATATAGGAAGAAAATAATTCACACAGTCTAATAATAATAAAAATAATACTTATAGTAATTATAAAATAGCACTAATAATATTCTTAAAAAATATTACTAACAATGATTTAGCTAATAAGGTAGGTATAAAAAATTATACATAAATTTTAAATTGAATGTCTGGTTTATTTTTCAGTTTAATTATAAATTCAGAATTATGATGCATATATAGAGCCAAAAATAAACAAATTATTTTTTAAAAATGAGACGATGAGATTTTTTGAGTTATCAATGTTGACTTAGATGTAATAAGTTGGAGCAGGGTGATACGCATAGGCGTTGTATGAAAGAGGTGCAGCATAAGTAAGTGGAGCAGCAGCGTATGTATTGTGGTTTCTGAAGAATTGTTGACTACTTGATGACACAGGAAATGCTGCAGGAAGAGCAGCATAGGTTTGAAATAATGGTGATAGTCCTGGAGCTGGAGCTGGAGCTGGAGCAGCAGCAGCAACAGCCAAAATTCCGAAGAAGACACACTGTAAAATAATTTTTAATTAATAAATAAATTAGTCTACTAATGTATTATAGATACTACAAAATATTAAAAATTTAAAGTAAACTTTTTTGAATTAGAAGACATATAAAAAATGTTTTAGTATAGATTAATAAGTTTACCAGCTTGAACATGATTACAGAGTTGAGGGTTTGTGTATTGCGATTCGAACTGCAAGCAAGTTGAAGGCTAACTGTGATGATCCAAGAGAATCTAAAAGCTTTTATACCCCCAAGAAGCAAAGTCTTCAGGGTCATGAAGTATTTTTTTGTCTGAGAACCTGTCGAGCGTAACGATCAAATGGAGATTGTTTCCCACCACTCTTTGTTCTTTGTGTCATTCTTAATTTATATACACTCATGCCATAAATTAAAGAAACAGAAAAATTTTAGAAATTTTTTAGTGATTTTTGCAAGGCTGTAACTTCGTGAAAAATAATCGTATCAAAAAACAAAAAAAAGCATTTTGTAGCTTGAAATCTCTAGTTGGAAGAACTAAAATGGAAGAAAAAAAAATTGCAACTTGTTTTTTTGTGTTCGAAGTTTTTTTTTGACATTTTCTGGAAAATTTTTTTTTTTTGTCATTTCCTTGCATTTGCTAAGTAACCAACGCAAAAATTTAAGAAAAGTCGAAAAAACAATATTTTTTCATTTTGATTATGATTACACAATTAAAGGAACAAAACGGCTCGATGGATCAATTTAAAAATTTGTAGAGTTATTGGGCGTACATTATGCTAAAAAAGTTCCTGGCAACATTATTTTTTTATCGATATTTGCAAAGTAGCGGTTGATTTACTAAAAAACCAAAAAAAGTCATTTTTTCGTTCTTACTTCTAATGGATGATAAAAATAAAAAAAAATTCTTTTTTCAAAAAATGATGAGAGGGTCTTGTAGGGAATTTATTCAAGTTTTAAACGCCGCCCTTCTATTTACTGTGCGATTGGTACCCGAAACATCAATGATCAAACCCAAAAGGATCATTTTTCGTTCGAAGGCTGATATGTCAGCGACAAGTTATCGTACGAATCTTAAAAAAAATGCAAATTAAAGCTGATTAAATTTGCTAACCGACCTATGCATTGATTAAGCTGAAAAATTTTTTTTGCAGCCCGTGGACTCTCTCAAAGAAAAGAAAAAATTTAGAAAATTTTTGTGTCGCGGTATTTCTCATGTTCGCGCAATGGCTGAAGGTCTAAAAAAATTTGATGAAAATGTGTCGACACTAGAGATTTCAAGCTACAAAATGCTTTTTTTGTTTTTTGATACGATTATTTTTCACGAAGTTACAGCCTTCCAAAAATCACTAAAAATTTTCTAAAATTTTTCTGTTCCTTTAATTTATGGCATGAGTGTATATTAGTTTATTAATGAATTTAAAATTTTTCATGTATTTTTTAGGAAAACTATTAGTGATAAATAATAAGCATGGATAAATGATTAGTTCAATTTTATAACTAAAAATAGATGAAATTATTTACTAAAATACTCATAGGGTTGAAATTTGGTTACGAAAATATAGCATACATGATTATTAATTATTGTATCAAGATATAAATCATTAATAAATGAGGGAGTTATATAATGGATAATACATCATATAATAACCAATATATATTAAGTTTTTTTTATTTTGTTGGCATATGAATAAAATAATGTGTGATTTGAAGACTTGTATAACATATTATATAACTAGATACAATTATATAATTTAATTATTATCGTCGATACTGCGGATAATCTCTGATGAAGTTCATATTTTTTTTTAAAGGTCAATAAAAAATGCAATTTTCACTTACATAAAGAAATTGAATGGCTCAAAAGTATAATAGCGATTATTATACTAATATAAATATTTTTTAAGGTAGTATACTACCGTATACGGTTATGAAAGCAATATTTCAAGAATTTCTTAAAATTCAGAATATAAGTTATTGAAGATATAATACACATGTTCTTAAAATTTCAGGACGATTTACCGTGTTAAACATGAGATATTTGTAATTAAAAATCATATTATTAGTACACATAGCATGGGAGAAGCGTGGGAGAATTTATACAATTATGAAAAACTTTTTCTACTCCCTTTAATTCTAGAAGTTTGAAAACCGTTCAAAAAAAGTTCGTCGTTGTGTCACGTTTTGAACTTTGCAATAGTCAACACTTTTTTAACCTTTTTTTGACATTTTTTTTTACACGGGTAATAAAAAGTTAAAAGCTAATAAAAATTTTATTTTATTTTTTTCCATTCTAATATAGTAAAATTTTCTTAACGGGATAGTAAAATTTACTAAATATAACTAAAAATTAATATGTAATATAGAAAATTTTCCATAACCAACATATGAAAAATTACTAAATGACTTGTAAAATATGCTTATCTGTTTATGAATTTTTCATATAAATCATGAGCGTTTCAAGATTACTATCCAAATTTAGTAATTATTCTCATATTTTTTAGTAAAATTTGCTATATTTTTTTCTCCGTGTACTAAATTTGTATTTACCCGGGTAAAAAAAAATAACTTGATTTTGACTTAGTTGGCGTAAATGGGTACTAAGTTGTCTTAATCGAATTTCAATCGTATCGTCCAGAGACTTTTTTTTTTTTTGTTAACTAATGTTATTAACAAATCAATACGATAAAAATTCGTTTCAGAAAAAATGTTGTCGATTGGTAGTATCAACATTTTGTCGATTTTTTCAATCCAATCCGGACTTTGAAAAAATCCATTTGTTTATAACTTTAGTTAACAAAAAAAAAAAAAAATGGTCTTTGGAGGATACAATAGAAATTCGTTTTCAAAAAAATGCTGACGATTGGTGATATCTACATTTTGTCAATTTTTTTTATTGTCTTTGATTTTTAATGTAAAAGACAAGAGAAAAATTTGTTGGGAGAAGATGTATATGGAAGAGGAGAAAGTCACCGGTGCTAAGCAGCAGCGGAAGTAGTTCAGTGCTCGCCACTAGATGGTCGGCCAACTTATTGTGCTGTCCCTGGTTAGATAGGTATTTCAGAGTTTTTATATTTGATACTTGAAAACAATTCTGGTGTGGATATTGCCCTGTTATTTGACAGAGTAACAGGTACCTGTTTTGGTGGTCATATAGTAGACGCTTAACTACATAATTACATTGATAATTCCTTGAATAATTTTTCTCGATATTTAAAAACACAAAGTATTTTATTAAATCAAAATTGTAACTGATACTATTAACATGTAGTGTAAATAACAGTTGGTGTTACTATTTTGTATCAGTTTTGAGCACTACTGTGTAGTACCAGTGACTTCGAAAACTAGTTCACAGAACTAATATTTAATATTGGTGACGTCGTAGTTCAGGCTACTATGCATTTTTCTCTCAGTGTAGTCGTTTAGGTTTAAGACTCGTCGCTCATGTACTTTCACTCTCTACCTCACATTGTAATTAAAAAAATATTTGTTGTGATTGCGATTATTCAGCTGTAGAAACTTTTCAAAATTAATATGATTGTTTATATACGTGCATTTTTTGAGAAACTCGATATACACGTCAGTCTCAATGTTGGGTGAGAAGGTCTCCCACGTCAGCATGAGCCGAACCTTCTCACCCGGAATTTTACTAAATACCATTTTATAACTTCTTAAGAAATTATCATTTATCAAGTCAAAACTCTCATTTGCTGGATATCTAGCAAATACGTTTCTAATATTTGGCAAAGCGAGAGTGAAAGTTACTTCCATATTTGATTTTTTTCAAAACGTCGGTCGTACAAGAGGAGAAGAGGAGATGATGGCTGCCAAAATTGCTCTAAAAAATCGAATATAATCACTCTGAGATAAGTTTCTTACCTTATATAGATGACAATAAGGACTTCCTGTTTTCATTAGCACCCGGAATCAATGATACTTGGTGCTTCAGAATAAAGATCTTTCATTTTAATAATGTTACCTGGTTAAAACTGGAACTCGCTTGTATCAGCTCAGAACATTCGGATATTTGGACTACGGTAAAAATTGATGTGGAAGATCGCAACAAGGGACGCGTTTTTATTGCAAAAGTCAGCAGGCATTTTAGTGAATTTACAAGACACAAGCACTTCCGATACCTTCGTTCAATGTTACCCAAAGACGACCCTGCTGATATGAAATTGGAATTACCCAATGATACATTAACAATTTGGTTGGAAGTAATTGTTTACATCGGTCAAGTTCCACAATTATTCGAATCAAATCTTTCCGATTTAACATATCTTTGGGTTTAATGAATAACAACATGTTTGCCACGAAATTTTTTAAAACGTAAATTAATTTTTAAAAAAATACTAGCGTATCGGAAGAATAAATCTCTGACA
Organism: Microplitis mediator; assembly: GCF_029852145.1. Taxonomy (NCBI): domain Eukaryota; kingdom Metazoa; phylum Arthropoda; class Insecta; order Hymenoptera; family Braconidae; genus Microplitis; species Microplitis mediator. The sequence continues at coordinate 16,774,536 of NC_079970.1, forward strand.
TTCAAATTGCAAAAGGTTTACATTAAATTGAAATATTCATTAATAAAAAATAAATACATGTTTTGAATAATTACTGCATTAAACGTTTACATAATTTTTTAACTTCTCGCTAAGAAAATCGACGACTTTCGAAAAATTCGGGAAGTTATTGTTTTCACCCCGATTTTCGAAAATCGAGTTTTCATCAGATGTCGACGTTTTGAGGTCCTAGGAAGCTATTCTGACTATTTTCAGAATGATTCCCGAGCGTGTGTATGTATGTGTGTGTGCGTGTGTGTATGTGTGTATGTATGTGTGTATGTGTGTATGTATGTGTGTGACCGGTCTATAACTTTTTAACTAATGAACCAATTTGGATGATTAAGGCGGCAATCGAAAGAGCTTGTTGGCCATCAACTTTTCTGAAAATTTCAAATCATTTGATCATGTAGACTCGAAAATATTTGCGAATTACAAAAAAAAAATTTTTTTTTTTTTGTTTTTTATTGATTTCTCAGAAACGACTCATACGATCAACTTTAAAATCTAATCAGCTCTAGAACTCAATAAAACGCGTCGATTGCCGCCTTAGCCATCTCAATCGGATAATTCGGTCGTGAGATATCGTGGGAGAAAGAAATGCTAAAAAACGTTTTTTTTCGAAATCAACGGCTTACAAAAGTAATTTCGAGCTCGAAAAGCTCGAAAATATATTCACAACAATGTTTTCGAGTTCCTCGAGCTCGAAAACAGCGGGGAGTTTTCGGGCTGGCCCGCAGGGTCAACCGATAGACAGATTTTTTTCATATGTTAACTCAAATATTCAAAAAATAATTTACAGAATTATTTTTTCTTGATTTAAATACAATTTCTAAGTTATTTAAATAAAAATTTTCGTAATTATGTTTCCATTACATATAGTGTAATAGACACATATTCAAGGTGGTGATTTAAAATACTTTAATGTGCGATTCGCTGTGAATTGAAATACTTTCACGTATTGTCATGAATACTTACTTATTTGTGATAATTTCGTAACAATGATTGCAAGATGTACTTGATGCGTAGTGGCGGGGCTGAGTTTGAATAAGTATAAAATGGATCAATAGCTGCTAAGTTTTTAGTAGCTTCTGATTGCTCAAAGAATCAACAAAAAATAAAACTGAAAAAATGTTTAAACTTATCGTGAGTATAATTCAAATTTTTTTATTAATTTTAAATAAAAATAATGAACGAATAAACGATTTTATTTTTTTCAGTGCATCTTTGCTCTTATGGCAGCAGCTTCAGCAGGAATTGCACACCCTGCTCCATTGATAGCGACTGCACCTGCAGTTCATGCACCAATAGTTACTGCTCGTAGTAGTCAAGTAATAGCTAGGAAATATAATACATTTGCGGCTGCTCCTTTGGCTTATGCTGCTGCACCGGCTATCGCTGCACCAGCTCCAATCGGGTATGCAGCCTCAGCTGCTATCGCTGCACCAGCTCCGCTTGGGTATGCAGCTCCAGCTGCTATTGCTGCACCAGCTCCGCTTGCGTATACAGCGCCAGCTCATCCACTAGCGTACACGGCACCAGCTGTTGTTCCTCATCATGCAGTGGCTTACAGTGCGCCTGCATATGCAACTGCACCACTATTATTCAGAAAATGATGATATTGTCATAAATTTTTTTTATATTTTAATTACCGATGTATATTTTTTCTGTTAATAAAATTTTTACCAAGCATTTTTATACTTTTTATTTATATTTATCTTTATTATATAGGGACAGAAATTTACTCAATAAAAACTATTTATTGTAAAGAATTACTTTTAATTTGAGTAACAAAAATTCAGAAAGGGGGGAGTATATATATATATATATATATATATATATATGTAATTTCATTATTGGAGTAAACATAATATGATTCGGATAATTTTTTTTTTAAATAATAAATTCAGAAAGAAAAGAAAATTCCAGAGCCATTCAATAAAATATTTGAATAATTATGATAGAAGGTGATTGACTGTAAATGTGATATTATTCACGACGAAAATTCAATTAAAGGGAGAGGCAATATAGGATACCCCCTAAATTTTATAATAAAAATTGATTTTTTAAAATGTTTATTGAACATTCCACAATCACTTTTGTACGTATAATTAAGCATTATTTTAAATTTTATTTGTTAAACGATTTCCAAAATCGAAAGTGTCAACCGAAAAATATTAATGACTGTTATTTTATCATAAAAACTATTGAAAATTTGTTTTTCCTCCTTGGCATCCAATAATTATGTGAAATGTAATTTTTCTCTATGTAAAGATTAGAAAATTTAGTACTTATAAGAAAATTTAGTTTCATCAAATTTATTTAATTTCCAGAAGTTTTTTTTCACCTTTTTTAGAAGGTACCTATTGTGCCCGCAAAAAGTGAAAATTTTCAACGGCAGCTGAAAATTCCTTCTATTCACTAAATATTATTAAAAAAAAAAAATAAAAATTTAACGTACTTAAGTTCCCGAAAATTTACAATTTTTTCATGTACTCCGTTTTGCTCCTCCTTTCCATTAGTAACCATTGCTGCGAGGAACTAACTCAGTCAATGAGCGTGTTTGGACGAATAATTAAGTATAGTAAAAGCCTATTTCACTATATACATATTTATTATAATAACTAAATCAATTTTCTTCACTGCAATGTTTACGTTTTTTTTTCTCCGTGTAAACACTACATAATTAAAATGCAAAGCGTCTAATTGTATACAACTTTTGTAATGATTGATTCAAAAATTTATATAGTAACAGTAATTACATATACTCTTGTACATCATTGTCAGCCAATGGTAAATTTTTTTTCTGGAAAAAGAGAATGAATTGTGAATCCATATGTTTCGTTATTTTTTAATTCTATAACTGCTGGTATTTGTTGAAGGAATAAATGTATAAATGTATCATCTTAATCACTTAGCTGACATCACTGTCTGTTAAAAAAATGTCAGCGCACAAAAAAAATTTTTCACTAATAATTTCCTGCAATTTAGTGTAAGCTCAATAGAACATCCAATAAAACAAATAAAGAGAAACAAACAAAATGATTATCATATTTGGTCATTATTACTTTTATTATATTTATGGCGAATAAATACTTTTAATAAAATTTATTTTTAACCTGTAAGCACTACCATAAATATGGTTGATTTTAAAAACCACATTTTGATAAATTACTAATTAATAATCTATCAAAGAACGGATTAATTATATAATTTGCGTAAACGGTGTGAATCAAATATTTTAGACCAATGTTATTTTCACCGACATTGTTTCATAAACTAGAATTTCTGATATTAATTAATTCAATAGATCGTTACCTTTCAAAGTGACAATCATGAAATCGATTATTATTATTACTTTAATTTTTTAACTTCCCGCTATGAAAATTAAAAAAATAAAAGGGAAATTATTGGTTTCGGTCCGATTTTCGAAAATAAAGTTTTCATTAGATCTTGACTGGACGTTTTGAGGTCTTAAAAAGCTATTCTGACCATTTTTAGATAGACGCCCGTGTGTATGAGCGTGAATGAATCAACCGATTTAAGAAAAATTAAAATTAAATTTTTTTTTTTTTCAGGTTTTCTCCGTATAACTCATAAACCACTTGCCCGATGCACCCCAAAATTTAATCAGTTTTAAGTCTTGGTGAGCTCTTTTATGATTGCCACCAAGAACGCTCGAATCGGTTGATGCGTTTAAAAGATAACATCCGACAAAAATTCTTTTTTTGTTAGTGAAATGTATATGTTTTTTCAGTCTAACAGTTTTTTGAGCTCGAAAAGCTCAAAAATTTCCAAGTGATTATATTTTCGAGCAAGATCAACTTTTTTGTGAACAAGAAAATCTATTTATTATCCATTTAAAATTTTTAACCTGAAATATAATAGCGAGTAATACTAACGCCATATTTTTTAATTGTTTGTAACTAAAATTTTTAAAGACTCATAAAATAATTACATTGAAAGTAAAGATTTCTGATTATAAGCACCATACAATAAAAAACGTTTGACAAATTTTTGGAGTCCAGAACCATTTTTTCATCTGTATTACATTGACAAGAAAAATGTACTGGAAGTGATCGCAACCATAGATTTTCAGAATTTATATATTAATCTTAAAATTATCCTAAAATCTAAACTAAAGAGTAAAAAATATTTTATCAAAGTGTAAAAAAAAGTCGGTGTCAAAAATTAAGCGTTTAATATTTAACGTTTTTGTGTATAAATTAATAACACCCTGCCATTTGACATTATATTATTTAACCAGTTTTAATCAATGTAAATACGTTAGCGTCGATTATCAAGCTTAGAAGTTGATTATAAAAAGTACGGGCAAACGTATACGGTCTATCACGATTGGCACTATGTAAAAAATGTGGTTTAATGATAGACCGTGATGAAAATGCTGTTAAGAATATCTTATTAGCAAATACCACCCAGAAGAATATATTACTTGAGAATCAGTCTAATAACGACTATTGTCAAATCTAAAAACTATCTGTATATAGATACGTACTTGTAATGTACGTAATAATTTAAAAATCATCGTGTCAAAGTTTCCAACTAAATATTATATAATTTTTTAAATTCTATACCATTAAAAGAAATGTTAGAACTACATGCATTTGATACTAAAAGATGTTACAAAAATGATACTGTCGTCAGTATACCTGCGTCATCGACTGCGTAATAATTAACTTATTTCAATTTGAATCACGTCGGAGAAGAAAGCATTCAATGAGCCTTGTTTAATATAAAAGCGAAAGATATTCAAACAATGGTCATTCAGTTCTCGTTGTAGTTCAGTGAAGACAGTCATAAATAAAACCAATATATACATATATAAACTATGCTATTAAAAATGAGTGTAGGTCAAATTACAATTTTCTCTTTAAATACATTATATAATTTTTAGATTGCAAATCAATTTATTAATAAGTAATTTTCATTTTTCAGATAACATGTGCCATTTTATTGGCTTTCTTCAGTAGCAGTATGGCAGGAATTATTCATTCAGCACCGATTGTTGCAGCGCCTGTTGTAGCAGCTCCACTAGTTGGTTATGCTAAGGCAGTACCTCATAATATTCCACCTCATGCATCCAGAATTGATATCAATACAAGAGCATTAGCTGCTCCTTATGTCGTTGCGCCTGCTGCTCCAGTAGCTGTAGCTCATGCAGCTCCAGTAGTTGCTGCACCTCCAGCTTTAATTGATTATACCAGTTATGCGTCTCCATTATACAGATCCGCTTTTATTGGTTAATACTTTGGAACATTAATATGTAATACCTTTGCCATAATAAAATTTTTATAATCATTAATAAGTTTACATTATTTATTATTTCTTTTTGGTTCTTTTAATTTTTTGTCATACATAATATACTGTTTAGAAATTTAAAACAAATTTTTGTTATGAATGCAAAAATTAAATCAATTTACTCTAAGATAAACTAATTTTTACAAAAAAAAAAGAAAAAAAAAAATTAAAAACAAATAATAATTATAATTCGTGGACTTTTTTTAAAGAAAATGTTGGAAATCAAATTAAATTTTTTACGCATTATTTGTTCCACTACTAAAAAACTTTGTATCCATTTCCTTTCCAACGTGTTTATATGATTTCATAATTTTTTACTATTCGATAGTATAAAAGCTATCAAGCTTTATAATTTCTTAATTTATCTCTCCTACTCGAGGCTTTAATGTGATTAGGAGAAAAATATGATAATGTTTTATTAAAAGCATTGATTAACACAATCTCAGATAAAATCAACCTTCTCTCAGATTTTTCGAACACGTCGTTGTGAAACCTTGAATTACATCCTGCTTACTTCAGCAGCAGATGAAAGGGCAATAAACATTGTATATGTGTATCAATAAAATATTTTTCCCTAAAAAAAAAAAAAAAGGAAAAGTATATCGAGCCGGTTTGTAAATTCAGATACTGAGTTTTTGACGTAAGAGTAAATCTTTTTTTATTTACGATTCGTAGACTCTTCAATTGCATTTTCAGATCGATAAGTTAATAGGTACATGGCTTTTTTGAAAGTAAAGTATCGTTATAATGAATCATAAACACGTGGTAGCTGGTACAGCAGCTATTGTATAAATTATTATTTTTTTTTTTTTATTATATATTCTCAATATATACTACATTCGAAGTAGAGGGACTTTGCTAATATTTGAAACTGTAATTTTTCGACTATTTTTTTTTTTTTTTTTTGCCAATTTAAAATTTTTAGCAAAAAAAAGTTTTTTTCCGAGTGTTTATTATCTGAATTATTTTATTGAAACCTGTAAAAAGTTGATTTTGAAGCAAAATGGGCCGCGATTGTAAAAAGAAAAAAAAAATTTTTTTGCCAACATTTTCAAATTGGCCGCGTTATCAGAGCTAATAAAACTTTCCCCATCAGTCTCGGCTTAAAAAAAAATACGACTGTGCCTTTTTTAACAATAAAATATGTTTTTTTTTTCGTCTTAAAAGTTATTTCTTTCGATCCCGGGTTCAAGAATTTCAATCTAATTTTGTCAAGTAGTTAAAAAAATACCATTGATATTTATAAATTTATATGAATGTATAATACAAGGGATATCACACCGTTACATTGTGATAACTTTTATAAATCTCAACGTAAACTTTAGTCGAGCTCGAAGATGAATATAAATTTTTTTTTCAATAAAAAAAAATCACTATCGTTGATTTAATTTTCAATATTTTTTTTTTTTAAGAAATCACCTATGATCTGTTGGTTAATTTGGTAAAATACAATTAAAATGAAGAAATCAACCCTCTACTTCCGATTACTACTCGTGTGGCATTTTTTGTTGGAGTTGAATTTTTGCCTTTCAATAGAATTGAGTTATAAGTTCAATGCTTTAATATTAAGAATTTAGCTAATTTCTTTGAGACCACAGTCGCATGCTGTATTTACTTGCGTGTTTACGGCCATACTGGATATATTAGATCTTTAGTGACTTATCGCTCATTCATTTCCAAAATACTGTCGTATACGATACAATTACTCATTGAATAATTCAAGAAAAAAGGAAATTTATTGATAGTTTACTTTAATGAGCCAAAAATTATTTAACACAATCTATCCCTATAGGAGTATCAACATGTGGATAAACATTAAAAAAAAAAGAATTTTCATTAAAAAAAAAAACATACTTTTACTGTTATTATCTTATTTACAGTCCATATTGTTTCAATATGGTATTGATTATACGAACGATTTGAATACCGTATTAAAGATATAAGCGCCAATTTATGCTGTAAATATAATTTTATTAATCAATATCCACGTAAAAAAAGACTGAGGTGCAAAGTTCAGTAGTGTTAAAGCCATGTTTACATAGCGAACAGCTACGTTGAATTTTAATCATTTGCTCTTGATTTATCACATAAACATACACGCTGAAAAAAAAGTAGTACACTGTAAAAACCCGATGAAAAAAGATTTTATACAATTGTATAAAATTATATACAAAAAATGGCCCGATCCAATTGTATACAACTATGTAGAAATAGTACACAATTCTATACAAATTGTATACAAGTCTATATAATTATATACAATTTTATACAAATTATATACAATTCTATATAATTGCAATATGTACAATTGTATATAATTATATACAGTTTGTATAGAATTGTATACAATTTCTATACAAATTGTATACAATTGGATCGGGCCATTTTTTCTATCCAATTATATATAGTCTATATATAATTATATATAGTCCATATATAATTGATATATAATTCTATACAATTGTATAAAATCTTTTTTCATCGGGAAATCACCGGGGTAAGTCCAAGCGGTGTAGGTGTTAAAATCGGCGGTGTTAAATTTTAACACCGAAAGCGGTGTGAAAATCACGCCGCCACCGGTGTAAATATTCTGTACCGGTGTTAAAAAAAATTCCCCGGTGTAAAAATAACGCCACCGCCGGTGTAAATATTCTAGACTGGTGTTAAAATATTTTACTTTGTGAATAATTTTAGTTACTCGATCATTATACTTGTTAATAAATGATATTTTTTATTAATTTTCATAAAGAACTGACATTTTTTGTGTTTTATGATCTTTAAAGTTAATACTCCAAGCGGACGCAGTTTATACCCCGCTTTTACACCGCTTACTCCACTTTTACACCGGTTACCCTGCTTTTACACCGGTTTAACACCGGTATTTCAACACCGCCGAATTACGCCTCCTACACCGGTGTAATTTCATTTTAACACCGGGCGGAGTTAAAATGAGTCCATTTTTAACACCGCTCTTTTTACAGTGTAATACTTCTCATCTTAACGAAGTAGCTATTCCCATCGTTACATCTTAATAATTCTCATTCTTTTATGCTAACTTTTCCTATCGGAGACGGTAAGCATTCACGGAAAAAAATGATTGACAATAATTGTAGTTCAACTTGTAATAATTAATGTTGTGTTCAATAACTAATATCGTTTCAATCAGTAAACTTGTGATTTTAATTTTTAAACTGCTATAATTAACAGTTAATCATTGAAATATACTGCTTTACTATTTAAAATTAGTACTTAAACCTTAAAAAACTACAAGACACTTGTCAAAAAAATGCATCTGTTATTAATTTCTTACGTTCTACTCCATAATATTTACTGAGATTCGGTCTAGGCGCGCTGTTGACGAGCGCTGTTGACGAGAATCTCAGCAATATTTACTAATTTTTTTTTTCCGTGTTCTTATCCGTGGTGGTAATCAGTACTATCTCAAAAGGCAAAATTTTCAAATTTTTCAGACATAAGAAATGTTACTATATAGATGGTAACTATTATTATCGGCAATAGTAATTATTACTATACGAGAAACGAATATTTAACATAAAAGCATGATAACATACAGATGGTGCAAGATGGTGATAGTTGGCATTTTTTTATTCAGCGTGTACAATATGAAAAAAATTATATTTATTATAACAAAAATTATATCATGTGGCAAATTCGTAAGAATAAGCTTGAATGCTAATTATGTGAATAAAATGAAATGGATGATTATATGTTGTAATTGAAAATTTATTACATGAACAAATTACTGCAATGACACCTTTTTGATTGACAATATTTCTCAATCATTTCAGTTACAGTCTTAGGATTCGTTGTGAATATAAATTGAACTTTATAGAAATCACATGGGTATTATAGAAAATGACATTTTGAGTATTTATAAAAAAAAACTCAAATGTAATAATCTACGTATGTATTTCTGTTTCAATGATTGAATTTTATACATATATTCATGAGTAATTTTAAAAAGTGAAATGCTATTTTTTCCAATTGTTTTAAAATAAAATCATGATCCGGATACATTTACACGCGCATGGAATAAAATCGATATCGCTGACCAAATAAAAAAAAAAAAAAGAATATGATTGTTTAAATGTAACTTTCTCACTTTTTATATACTTTTATAACTTTTCGTAAATACTAAGATCATTACAAATTCCTAAATTTTAACAAGATCTGAACTCAAATATAAGCGGGGTAGAAAGCCTTGAGAAATTAATTGCGCGTGACTAAAAAGAAGATAGTATAGAAACAACGAACGAATATTAACTTAATGGTCATATCACGTGCAGGTTTTGATTTTAATAAAAAAAAAAATAAATAATTTGAAAAAATAATTAAAAAAAAAAAAGAATCATTGTACAAGCTATTTTATTGCAAGTACTCTCGAAACTCTTCACTGTTTCATGTCTCAGAATACGTACCCATCCAATCGGGTGTGGCCTCCGGTCAGTCAAAGGCCATCTAGTATGCGAAAGCATGGTAGGAATGACCAGCAAGGGGGATCCCCTGTATGGAGGGGATGCTTCTTTGTTAGCAATCTAAAGCAAGACCGTATAAAAGCACCTGAGAACTCTTGGATAGTATCGCAGTTTTCACAGCGAACTTCACAAGCAACTAATTCTTTCACAATGATGACCAAGTGCCTCGTGAGTATCTAAAAAATATTTTTTCAAAATTTTATAGTATATTATGTTTAACAATGGAAAAAATAGAAAAAAATTTCTTCTAAGCTCCAATACTATTTAAGTAAAATCATAACAATATATTTTTTTCAAGACATGTTTTAAAGAAAACAGAAAATATGTATACATATATACACTTATTTTGTTTTTCTTTACTCTGGAATTATTATTTTTTAATTCTTTTCCAATTTGTCCGGCTTCTTTCTATCTTATAATAGAAAATTCTCTAATACTGAACTTTTCTTGTACAATTATTGATTAATGTTTTTTTAAATTTCAAATAGATCCTCTTCTTCGCTCTGGTAGCTGTCTGTTCGGCGGGTATTATCGCACCTGCTGTACCAGCTGCGCTTACAGTAGGAACATACGCAAGTAGTTACAATGCACATGCAATCAACCATGCGTATGCTGCGCCTTACTATGCTGCAGCACCAGCAGTCGCAGCACCTCTGACATACTCAGCACCATTGGCATACTCACATCCATTGTCATACTCAGCACCATTCACATACCCGGCAGCGTACGCTGGGTACAGCGGACCAATAATTGCACGCCGTTAATCATTTTCGATCTGACCACCCACAGTCTTTAAAGTATCAGTCATTGTAAATTTAAAAAAAGTGAGGATACTTTTCAAAAAGATTACCAAGTCATAATTATTAATGACATAGTTCAAAAATTTATTAATGTAATATTATCAGTTCAGTCGACTTTTAAATTAAACAATTGTCCAGTAATCGGTATGAGGATGACGATTAAATCGATTATTATTGTTCATTGAAATGATCGAGGAACTGATGTACCAACTGGTGGTCGATCGGCTTATGGTAATGATCTACCGATATTTATATTGGTACGGATCGTAACAGGGCGGTGGTGCCACTAGCACTTGATCTCTCAATTCATCATTCACTTTCAAATAAATACAAGTTATTTTTATCATTTTTTTATAAATATTAAAGTTGCAAAAATAAATAAAAATTTATTAAATTTATCTCTGATGTTTTTTTCTTATTTCAAATAATATTGTAAAATTTTTTTAAATTTATCTTTTATTAGAATAGAAGGGAGGATATAATTATTATTTTTATTAATAATACTACTATATTTACTTATTATTATTTAAATTTATTTTTTTATTTTTATTAAAATAAATTATAAGTAGTCATATATATATATAATTTACAAAATGGGACCATACGTGCCCGTGATTTTTTTTTTATTTCCTCTTGCATAATTCTTTTATCGCAATATATGGACAATGAAAAGAAAGATATAGCACGTACACTCAAGTCATAAGTTTGAAATTATGATAAGTAGGTTCTTAAAATATATGTTAAATGATAAAAGAATATTTATACAAGTCGCTGCAATGTAATGTAAGTCAAAAATCGATTTCACTTAATCACAAAATCAAAATCAGTAAAAGGACTTGCATCAAGTAATTCAATGACTTTACTCCCTCTCCTAGTATTGTCACGTAACAATTGTTGATGTATATATGTTTAAATATTTATTTAATTTTTATATTAATGTCCACGGAATTTAAATTAACATGCCAATGCTCCAGTTATAAATTTAAAGTTTCCGTTCTACTTTCAAAATTAATGATAGATTTTAATATTTTGAATGCCAGAAAACTTAAATAAATGTTTCAGCTAAAGAATGTTGAATACATTTATTAAAAAAAAAAGCTATTTCGTATTAACAGTTATTAGTTCTCGCGGATATAAATTTAGAATAGTCTAGAAGATTCAATGATTAATATTGATTTCATTATTAATTTTATAGCTATATAGTAAAATAACTTTTGTTAAATAAATTTTTACCGAAGAAAAGAAATTAAAAATAATTCAATTATTAAAATGAAACAGTGCCATGGAAAAATGATACTTGTTATTCATAGTGTCTGGCAATGAAGAGTAAAAAATAACTTGTTGAATTAATTATCTGTAATTAAAGAAGTATCATATATATCTATAATAAATTTAGATCATTTCCCAACAAACAATATTTACACTGAGAAAATGAAATAATATTGTCCAAACAAGAATTTTTTGGTTCGAGAAATCCGTTTCAAATATTTATTTTATTATTATTAATTATCAATTTCTTGAGAAAAGAGCATCAAATTTATTTTTGATATTATATTGTGGGTAAACAAAAGAATAGCTTCACTTGAATTAAATAAAAATTATTTCCATCAATTCTACAAATTCTTGAGACAAAATTATATATTCTCGAAAATTATCAAGAATATATGTTCTGGTATCAAGTAAATATTCTTAATAAAATTATTTCTTTTTCTCAGTGTATATATAGAAGAGAAAAAAATAAAATATACAAGAATTAAAATTAAAATATAAATAAAAATTATTAATGAGTTCTACATCGACAAGAGCGAATTTATCGAGCCCATCAACTTCAACTACAGAACCAAAAATCGATGACGCTCATCCTATAATGAAAGAAGCATTTCAAGTTTATAAAAATAGACATGGTGTTGACCATGTAAATTCAGAGTTATCTTCCGTTCAAACTTCTTCAAATACGAATGAAAGAAGTCATAGAATTAGACACAATCCTCAAAAGAATAATGACACACCTAATGTACATCAAAAATCATTTATCGACAAAACATTAGATTCAGTTTTTATAATAACCCCTTTATTAGCTGTTGGTTATATTTTATGCACACAACTTTCAGTATTTTATAAAATAATATGTATTATACTTTTAGCAATAACTGTATTATTTTATACATTTCAAAAACTCAAAATTAATGTTTGGAAATTTATGAAATAGTATAATTTATAATTAATTATCTATTTTAAAATTAATTTAATTAAAAAAAAATGTTTTTTATTTTAATACTACATTAAGATACAGAAAATTATAATTATTATAAATATTCTTGAGAAAAAACAATTTATTAAATTAAAAAAAAAAAATTTCAAATATTTTATTTTATTTATTAGAGAAAGAAATAAATTATTAATACTCCGCTTTATTTGAAAAAAAAAAAAAACTTTTAAAATATTTATAGTATATATTAGACAAAGAAAAAGAAAGTTATTGGAATAAAAAATTTTCAAAATTTTCTTTGTATTATTAGATAAAGAAACGAAATATTTATTAAAGAAATAATTTTAAAAAAATATCTACTATATTTAGATAGCAAAGCTAATTACTTCCAATCGGTGTATATATATCTATTTACGAATCTTAAATTTGAATAAAAATGAACAGATTATCCGCTTCAAATATTGGCAGCAGAATACAAAGTGCTGTAAAAAAAGTATCATTAACACCAGAATGTGAGGGTTTGGGATCTGCATTGTCATTGTCCGGTCTAATACACTTGGGATTAGCTGTCATAAGCTTTATCCTGTTAGTTGTTGTTATTGGAATTCACTATTCGGGAAAATTGACAGACCACGAAAGTAAAATATATTTCTGGACAATAGTTGCAAGTTCGGTGCTCAGTGGATTAAGTCTTCTCGTTGGAGTTTGGCAACATTTCGTTGCTAAGAAAATTAATTCATGTATATCAGGAGGACCATCTGAATAATCATAATAATTATATGAAATCCATATAAAATTAATGCATTTTATATCAGATCCATTTGATGTAAAGATGAAGATGTAATTGAAATCAATTGGTTCTTATCGATTCGACGTAATTAATTAATAAAAAAATTAAAAAAAAAAAGTATATACATACACATATATTGACTACATTGCAATAATTACAATTTTTTTTGTTCAGCGACAGTTAAATTTGTCTTTAAATGATTAGATTAATTGATATTGTTGCTTTTGTCTGCATTATTATCAATATTATTTTTTAATATATAAAGAAATGATTAATCCATTCGTGATATATAAATCTGATTGATTGACGACAGTATATTTATTATTTAGTATTTAAAAATGCCACGAAAACTTGTGTTTGCTATTAGACCCACTATTAATCATTCTCCTTTAAACGAATATAAAATATTTCGTCCTGGATTTCGAGAATTTACCAAAACACCTTTACTACCCGGAAAATTATTTAAAAAAATAAAAGAAAATGTTGCGGGTAATAATGATTGTATGGATTTAAAATTAGAACAATCTCCGATAAGTACTCAGCACATGGAATCAGATCAATTACAAACAAGTATTATAAAAATTGGAAATCTTTCACCGACACAGACTGTATATGCTAATTATGAAGTGACGGAGCACAAAATAATTAAATTCAAATTATAAACTTATTGTATATTTATTTTTTAATTAATATTTATTTTTAATTTAGTTATCATCAATATAATATACTCTAAATTTTTTCAATAATTTTAATAGTGTAATAATATATTATTAATCTTATGAGCCAGTGTAATTTATCATAATGATAATTTATACTTCATTTTTTTTTAGCTTATCATGAATACTAAATAAATTTTAAAGTCATTTATAATTTTTTTATACTGATTCCAAATCATATGAATTTAAAGAAAAAAAAAAAAATTACTTAGTCGTATGAATGTTGATGCGGTAGTATTTTGTTTCGATAACATTTGTGTTGTGACTATAAAAGTTTTTGACGGTTACCTTGGAGAGGAAAAAAAACAATTAAACATTATTTTAGTGCAGATCATTAAACTCATATTAATATCCTTGATATTTGACCTCATCAATCAACATCTTCAATAAAATTTTTTGATTTGTATTGAAACTTTTGACAATATAAAAATAATTCGATTAAATAAAATATAAAAAAACTGCTGATTTAAAAAAAAAAATGCGTGAGATTGTTCATCTTCAAGCGGGTCAATGTGGCAATCAAATTGGTGCTAAAGTAATTATTTATTATTATTATTTTATTTATTATATATATGAAAAATCTCAGAAAAAATATATATTATTAAAAAAATTAATGAATGGGGAAAATAAAACTGTTTTTGTTATTTTTAGTTTTGGGAAGTCATATCAGACGAACATGGAATTGATCCAACTGGAACCTATCACGGAAACTCAGATCTCCAGTTGGAACGTATAAATGTTTACTATAATGAAGCGACGGGTGGAAAATATGTCCCACGCGCTATTCTAGTTGATTTGGAACCTGGAACAATGGATGCCGTTCGTTCAGGACCTTTTGGTCAAATATTTCGTCCTGACAATTTTGTATTTGGTCAAAGTGGCGCTGGAAATAATTGGGCTAAAGGTCATTACACCGAGGGCGCCGAATTGGTCGATTCTGTTTTGGACGTTGTTCGAAAAGAAGCCGAAAGTTGTGACTGTCTGCAGGGTTTCCAACTTACTCATTCTCTTGGAGGTGGCACGGGTGCAGGAATGGGTACTCTTTTAATTTCAAAAATACGTGAAGAATATCCAGATCGTATTATGATGACTTTCAGTGTCGTTCCTTCACCAAAAGTAATTTTAATTATTTTTTTTTTAAATATATCCAATAAATAACTATTATTATTTTTATAATTGAATTAATATGGTTATTAAAAAATTTTGAAAGGTATCTGACACAGTAGTGGAGCCCTATAATTGCACCCTATCAGTTCATCAGTTGGT
Organism: Microplitis mediator; assembly: GCF_029852145.1. NCBI lineage: Eukaryota > Metazoa > Arthropoda > Insecta > Hymenoptera > Braconidae > Microplitis > Microplitis mediator. The sequence continues at coordinate 16,790,150 of NC_079970.1, forward strand.
AGAAAATACAGATGAGTCGTATTGCATTGATAATGAAGCTCTATATGACATTTGTTTTCGAACTTTAAAACTAACCACCCCAACATACGGTGATTTGAATCATTTAGTAAGTGCAACATTAAGTGGAGTCACGACTTGTCTAAGATTTCCCGGTCAATTGAATGCAGATTTAAGAAAACTTGCTGTAAACATGGTACCATTTCCACGTCTTCATTTTTTTATTCCTGGGTTTGCACCATTGACATCCAGAGGATCACAACAATACCGTGCACTAACTGTTCCTGAATTAACCCAACAAATGTTTGATGCTAAAAATATGATGGCTGCTTGTGATCCGCGTCATGGAAAGTATCTTACTGTTGCTGCTGTTTTTCGTGGGCGAATGTCTATGAAAGAAGTTGATGAACAAATGCTTAATATACAAAATAAAAATAGTACATATTTTGTTGAATGGATTCCAAGTAATGTGAAAACAGCAGTATGTGATATTCCACCAAGAGGTTTAAAGATGTCAGCAACGTTTATTGGAAATTCAACAGCTATTCAGGAACTTTTCAAACGTGTGTCTGAACAATTCACTGCAATGTTTAGGCGTAAAGCATTTCTTCATTGGTATACTGGTGAAGGGATGGATGAAATGGAATTTACTGAGGCTGAATCTAATATGAATGACTTGGTTTCTGAGTATCAGCAATATGAAACAGCAACAGCTGACGACGAAGGCGATTTTGATGAGGATGAAGAAGGCGAAGGAGATGCATAAATAATCGTTTTTTCTCTGTTCATTTTTTTTTTTTTTCATGACTTTTCTTGACTCTTCAAGAAGATTAAAAATTACTTCTCATTCTTTCAAGTCGACATAACTCTGACTATTATTACACTTGTTACCATTATTTAATAATTACGCAATTACGCGCTTTGTTTAACGTTAAAATTAAATTTTTTTTTTTTTTTTTTTTGATGAGCAATTAATTTTGATTGTACACAAACCGTCCAACATTGACCACTAGTTAATAAGTATTTGAACGTGACTCTGCGTAGCTTATTAATTATTCTAAAATTACATTATTTACATTTTGATTAATAATACTATTAATTCAATCGATTTCAACACCGGAAAAAATTATTTAATTTGATTAAATTTAACATGTATTTTATCTAATAATTAAAAATACTTTGGTTTATAAAAATGACATTTAATAAATATTGATTTTTATCATATCAATATAAAAGTTATGACTCAAGATTGTTAAATCTTCAATAAACTATTAACCTATCTCACAATCTTAATTATAATTTTCATTTAATTTATTATTTTTTTTTTAATTTCTAGTGTTTAATGTAATAATATGTTTTATAATCATGCAAGAAGAGAAATCCTGTTGTCCTTACTCCACAAACAATTCACATAATTCCAAGATGATAGGTAACTATAATGTAATTACAACCTTTGTCCTAAAGTTAAAAAATTTTATTTATCTAGCGAATGTAAAAAAAAAAAAAATAAATACTCTAGTTTAAAACTAATTTCGATTGTGTAATTTTCTTTCTTTTTTTTTTTATTATCAATATTAAGTGATTAGAAATAGTCCTTGAAAAATTTTCAGTAAACAATAACCATAACTTTAAATAATATTTTCACGACCTCGCATCTCTCTTTACAGTTGATTGCACATGGTGTCTCCTTCGTGGGTGTGTCTATTCATTTGGTTTTTACGCTTGACAACACCAGGTTCCCAAGGTGTATAAAAAAAAGGAGAAAAAAATGTGCATATAACATAATAATTATATACACGCAGGTAATCATGTCTTTTTGTTTCAAGGTACCGCACAGAGAGCAACAGTAGCCACTAAAGTGAATATATTTTTTCTCACGACAAATACACACTGAACGATTTCTTCTTTTGTAATTACTTTGGCCTTCATGACCCTACCTTTGTGTCTCTTGATTCAACGTAGATGATCGATTATTGATCCTTGGAATCGAAAGATCGGCTGTAAGGATCATGACAACGAATGAGTGATAAATCCTACATAACATCCCCACAATATCTTCAACGGATGTATGTCCAACTAGAAGGGCATCAGCATCATAGATACGCTCTAATGCTCCACGTCTCTACGACGTGTGACTCTATCGTAAGTATGGGGGAAATTTTTTTCCTAACCTTCGGTATCACAACATTGTCCATTCTCTCAAGATTCTACTATTGATGGGGTATATAAGAGGTCCTAGGGATAGGTCTAAGTCAGATACTTCTGAGTTGACAACAGCAACTTTAACAAAATGTTCAAGCTTGTAAGTATTCATTTTAATATTTTATAATTATATCACCATCTTTCTTACTAAATTATTAATAACGGTTTAAAAATTAACTTTTATATGATAAAATTTATATAAAATGAAGTAATTAAATTTTTAATTTTTCAATTGTACAATGAGTAATTTGAGAAATTAAAAATTACATGGTAATTAATTTAAAAAAAAAATTTTCAACAAAACAATTTAGAATTTATATCGTTAATTTTTTAAAAAAGTTATCATTGAGAAAAATCATTCGCAAATTCAATTAAATCATTTACTTTACGGACAATTTCATTGATTAAGAAAATATTTATTGAATCAAATGCATATTTGTTTAATTCAAGTAATTTTATTTAAGCAGGAGTGACAATTTATTTAATTCAAGAAAATATGTTATTGCCACAAAAACAATATTAATAACATATTTACTTGCAACTCCAAATCATTGTTCTCAGTGGTAAAGTTAAAATAAAGTATTATGTGTCCGTAAAAAATACAGTGGCCGCGAACGGTAATTTTACTCTAATAAATAAAAATAAGTGAAAACTTAAATATCCTGTGATTGTGAAAAATTAATAAAATTAGTATTTAAAAATAAAAATTATCATCTTACTGTACTCCCAGTAGTATAATGTAAAATTAATAATATCAAGATTTTCATAAAACCAAAAACCAATTTAATAATTTTATCATTTAAGTACTGATCCAGTTACTTATGTTAAAATAAATCATAAAAATAATTAAATACTTATAATTATTTTCAGTTGGTTTTCTTAGCCTTGGTGGCATATGCTTCTGCAGGACTCGTCGCCCCATACGGCTATGGTCATGCTTATGGTCACGCATACGCTCCTACTGTGAGTTATGCACCTACTGTGAGTTACCATGCTCCAGCCACCAGCTATGCTAATACTTACAAGGTAAAACGTTATCATTTATCATAATTTACAGTATCTTATAAATGAGAAAATTCCCATTATATACGTGATGAAATAATGTATTAATATATGTGTATTTTTTAAAAAAGGTTGCCTATGCTCCTAAAGTAATTGCAGCGCCATTAATTGCACCAGCAGTCACTAAAATTCATTACGCTACTCCAGTTGCTGCTTATGTTGCACCTCACTACTCAGGATTCAGCGGACATGGATACGGACATAATGTCTACGGTTTAGGACATGGATATGGACATGGATACGGATATGGGCATGGATACGGATATGGTGGTTACGGTTTGGGACATGGGTACGGTTTGGGACATGGTTACGGATACGGACATGGATACTAGAACTAAACTCACAAAAATTAAACCAAACTAAGTGATGCCTAAGTACCTTAAGGACGGATGTAAATACAATTAAATTAGCTATGGATGTATTATATACAAAATAATACTTTTTTGAGTTAATAAAATTTTTGCAATTCTTTAAATTTTGTAATATTTATTTATTAACTAATATACCTAGTTATCTTATTACTTAACAGACATTTAAAGAGATTTAAATAGAATGAAAAAGTCATTAGATAAAGTTTATTAGTCGCAAAAGAGATAAAGTGTTAGTGAATCAGCAAGAGATGGTAATTTATTGCAAATGCATCAATTGTAACACTAGAGTCGTGCTTTGGTCTTTGTAAATCACTTTCATTAGACATTTTTTGTGACACTTATATATAAGCCAGTGACTGGTTCAAAGAAATTAACGTGGCAATGAACGAACGTCTATGTGCGGCAAACAAACTTACAGACCTTTAAATATCGCCTTGTCCATTGTAGTACTTATATAGTCGAAAGTCAGAAAGAGATAGAAAACCCGCGTCATACGAGACGCAGATGAGATGAAAAAAACTTGGAGTACACGGAGTGGATCAAGGCTGAGGCGAGGCGAGGCATATCTCTTAAATAAATCTTCGATATCCCAAGCTTTGTTCTTTATTGTATCATGGTATTTTTTGTAACATGGAGTTTTAAAATCTAATTTGTAGTAGAAGAGCTTGAATAGTTCGTTATCTTGAACAGTTTATCAAATATAAATTGAGCATTTATACGACAATTTTCTAAAGCAACATTTATTATTCAATAATTGCTTAAAAATCGTTACAATAGTTATAAATTAAGACTATAGCTACAAATTTTACATCATTTCTTTATAGATGCATTGTAAAAAATTTTCGGGGATCGAAAGAACGTAGATTAAGTCCAGAATTAATGCGGCGTGGATGATTTTTTATATATTTTATCCCCTCTACAGTAAAATTAACTCCAGAAGGAGTTTATTTTAACACTGAAACTTCAGATCAGTGTAAGGAAGGGAGAGGCAAAACGGGGTACCTAGGGAAATACCAAGTTTTCGAGGATTCAAATACGCTTAATCTTTTTTTTTTTTTTTAATGATATTCAAAGTCAATAGAATAAATTTTCAGTTACCATTAAAAAAAAAAATTTTTCATTTTTCGGGCAAAATGGGGTACCTTCTAAAAAAGGTAAAAAAAAACAAAATTTCTGGATTTTAAATGAATTTGATTAAATTACATTTTTTTTTTGTAAGTAATTTACATGAAGAAAAATTATATTTTACATGATTATTGGATACGAAAGAAGAAAAACAAATTTTTAATAGTTTTTATCATAAAACAAAAGTCACTAATATTTTGCAACTGACAATTGATTTTTGAAAAAGTTTAACAAAAAAAATTCAAAATAACGCTCAATTATATTTACGAAGGGATTTTGGAATGTTTAAAAACCATTTAAAATATAAAATGTTTTTTTATAAAATTTTGGGGGTACCTCGTTTTGCCTACCCTACCCTCTTTTGCCCCCCCCCCCTTCCCTTATATGCGAATTAAAATTAAATTCACATCACTCCGAAATCACTCTACTTAAAAAATTCAAATACAAAAAAATCCGAGTTCACTCCCAATTTTTTACAGTGTGAAAAAAAATAAAATTATTTTTATAAATAAAAAACCTGTTGTAAGTTAGTCGCAGGTATAATTTTTTATTGCGACTTCAAAAATTTTGTTTTTCAATAGCTCATTTGACGAGTTCAACTGAATAATAAAAAAAAAAATTTGCAAAATCTCAATTCGTCAGTGAGTTATGCACAGAAAAAAAGATTTCTCGTCCCAAAAATTTTTTACTCGCTCCAAAAAAGTTTTTAATTGCCCTAAGAAATTTTTTGCATTAATCCTTTTTTTTCTGTGTGGGATTTAAAATCTGAAAATACTCTCCTTTACTGCAGAATATGTGAGTTACGAAGTTTTAAAGAAAAAAAAAATGGACCCCTATTTTTACATAAAAGTATAAAAGTAATTAATTTTATTTTCAATCAATAACGAGGTCCGACTGTATATCAGGGAAAAACATAGTCCATTCAAAGACGATCCAAAAAGTATAATTATTTTGAACATTGAAAGTTCGATTTGAGACCCTGAAAATTAATTACTAACTTTTGACTAATTTCTTATAAGTAGTACAGGCGCTTCGGCTCAACAGCAGTGATTTAAGTGTATGGTTGGAGCCTGAAACTAGCATTATGTGACGCCACAGGTCCTAATTCGAGCACTGACTCGATCAAATTGTACTCTGAAGTTGATGTTGGGGTATTTCGAATTCCTAGTAAGTGATTAAAGTTAAAGAACACAATCTTAGTCTAGAGATTTTTAGTTCAATAAATCTGATTGATTTTTTTTATTAGACCAGTCAAAAAACGCCAAAAGAGGAATCGCATTTTCGCAAATTTTTAATAAAATGATAATAACTAAAATCGATGTATTATGTTGTCAGGAATATCATACAGAATACGACACTGATAAGGTTTTACTTTTTAAAGTAGAACCTTATTTTCAAATTATAAAAATTTTTAAATGATTTTTTTTTTTAAATCATAAAAGAGTAATATTGTAGTTTTTAAAAAAAAAAAAAAATTTATTTATCAATTTTTCCATTCTTTATTCCAACAAAAAATTTATGAGATCAGCTTGTCATCAACAGAAGATTTAATGGGTGGACCAGTTTATACACCATATGAAAATAATATTATGCTCAAGGATTGCACAACTTTTGTGGGTACAATGATGACGAAAGTGGTACAGAGATACACGGTCGAAATTGGTGTCATTTTGAGATTGAGATAAATTGATATTATGACTTATTTCGTCAATCTGGGTGGCACATATAATCTGACTCGCTCTATTCATCATGATATATTTATAATAGACAAAATCAAAAATTACCAACCTTAAAGTATATGTTAATATGATATACAAGTTTATATACTAAAAATATTGAATTAATCTTAACTTTGAACATCAATTATTTGACAATATTAATATAATTTTCCATTAACGACTTATATATATTTAATAATAATTATCGAAAGATAATAATCTGTACGATGAGATGGGCTTTTTAATCAAGCAGCCCTCAAGCATTAAATTATGCTTAAATGGAGACAGGTTAGAGAGATCTCTCTTCGGGATCCAAGGTCATGCAACATCAACTCATACATGTTGAGGGTCGTTGGGCCATTTTTTTTTTTCATTTATTTTAAAGTTGAAAGCAATTTTAACACACATACATTAATGTCGAAGGTTCAAGTTACAAGGACCGGGTTTTGTTGGGGATATATAAAGAGCGGTCGTCACCGAAAGAAGCATCATACAGTCACCGACTGAGTCGAAGAACATTTAACTCTTTACTTTAAAGTAATACTAAAAAAAAAGTTATCAGCCATGCTGAAGTTTGTAGTGTTGATTGCATTCGTTGCTTGTGTGTCTGCTGCACCTCAACCTGGTCATCTTGTTGCTGCAGCGCCTGTAGTTGCTGTACACTCTGTTCCAGTGAGCTACTCAAGTTCCAACAGCTACCGTGCACCAGTAACCAAGGCAGTCGTTCCAGTCGTTCCTGCTGCACCATTAGTAAAGGCAGTTCCAGTTCTGCACGCAGCTCCAGTTATTAAGGCTGCACCAATTATCGCACATCCAGTTCATATTACTCATGCAGCTGTTCCTGTCGCCCACACAGCTATCATTCATCACTAATCAACTTCGACAAGTTTATCTGTATCAACTTTAACTATTTATTTTCATGGTGAAAAATGATTTGATTTTTTTTGTACAATAAAACATGCATTCATCTTATTTACTTGTTATTTATTATCAATATCCTGTAAAATTAAGATCACTGAATACTTTTAATACTCCTCGATTCAAGAACTTGTTTTCTTGATGATAATCAACAGAATATATTTTTAAATCGAAATTTGAAGATGTTCTCCAGAAAATTTTCTTTGTTCAAAAGTTATCGCATTTACATTGAAAGTCATCATTTTTTCGTTTATTTTAATTCAAAAAGTAAGTATGAACTATGTTCTAATAAGAAAATACTGTTTTTTTTTAAGGAAAATTTCTAATTACTTTATAAAATTATTCAACGTAAATTTACATTCTAATATTTATTTTTCTGCTTAGTTGAATGTTAAGGCTTATCAAAATTTTTGTGATTGCTAAAAAATTAATGAATAAGTACTATTATAGTTAAGTTATGTGTCATTGCATGTTGTGAAGGTAAGTAAATTTAAAAATCTTTGTTATATCGTAAGTTTTTCATGTGTTTATTTTAATTTCTGCATGTGGCCAACATGGTCCAGCTTTACTATCACAACTATGACACACTATAGTATTTCAAATCAGAATAATTTTTCCGTGTACAAGATACAGAATAACAATTTTGTTTCTAACAAACAAAAAAATACGCGGAAATTAAATTTGAAATTTTTTGGTCATGGGTCCAACTTGCCTTGATTGATGAATTTGCACCCATGAACTATTTAGTGCCTAATAAACATGAAAATGACAAAAAAAAATTTTTTTTAAAGATTTTTTAGAGACGGGTTATTATCATGAAATAGGAGATCATCTTACCCCCCCCCCTCTTCCTCATATATAAATATGTAGTAATAACTAATAACTTATAATTATTAATCATTTATATTCCAATAATAACACACTTAAATTAGAAATAATAACACCCAATTAACAGCGGTAATAGAAAAGGCAAAGAACTTTCGTTACAATAAACACAATATAAGGTTGACCTAGGCACGACGGAGTACTACACAACGTTTTTTTATTTTTTTTATGATGAAATATTGCGTTTTACCTTGGGTATTCTATCACTCAAAATAAATTTATAATTTTGATAAAAAAATCTTTTTTCCTCAACCTATTGAGGTACCCTGTCATACTCCAAATGCATTATCTTTCTATAATCTGAAATACATATAAAATTAATGAACACTTGGCCTTGAAAAAATTTTTTGTGATTTACTTAAGCAATATTAACCTTTTCAATTTTTGTAGTGAAATTATATTCTCATCATTTCATTTTATTTACGTATTTGTCTTTAACTATTAATTCTTGATGCATTTTTACACAAAGATTATATATTATATACAAACTCACTTTTGACTTTGAGTATAGTTTACTAATAGACATATTATAAAGCCTTGAAATGTGTGAGCGTATATTATTAATCGATTAATAACCGATGTCATCAAATTACTCATTAAAGCATGAAAGTGAAGGCGGTGCTAATAGCCTCATTAGAATGAACAATAGTGAATTATTATAACGCAATATACCGGTAGGATAAAAAAATTGTTGAAAAAAAAGCATGTATTGGAGGACGTGAAAGACGGTGTTCTGTACAGATGAATAAACGTTAAAAAATTAAAAAAAAAAAAATAATAATATTTTTACATCATTTATGGTAATGGAAAAAACATTGTTAAATTTTAAGTATTTTCTAAATCAATTTATTTACATATGCTAACTTTATGAAATTACTTATAAATATACCCGTTGTGAGTTGTACTAGCCTTTTCGTTTTTTTTTAGAACATTTTACTCATACACACAGAAAAAAAAAAATTCTCGACTGAAGGTAAATTCTTAAATAAATATTCTTGATTCAAGAAAATTTTTTTGGAAACCTAAATTTTCTCAGATGAAGTAGAAATCTTCGCTGATCAAGACAAATTTTTTTTAACCAAGACAAATTCTCTTGGCTCAAAAAAATCTTGACTGGTTCCTGAAAACGTTTGTCTTCAAAAAAGTTTTCTTGACTCAAGATAACTTTTTTTTCTGTGCAACACTATTCAATCCATAAGAGATTACTAAAGTGTAAGCGAAATACTTTAAAATACCAAATACTAAAGGCCAGTTTTTCTAACCGAGTTTATTTTTATCCGGGTTTTAATTATCATTGCTGGTATATCTATATATTATTAATATAGGGGAGGCTGGGGCAGAGCAGCCCCCCTAAGCCAATTATTATTTTTTGTGGCTTTCAACCATAAGATCACTTTACTTTTGTCCTATTTCGAACAAATTTATGGACATTTTGCCAAAATTCTGAAAAATTTTTTTTTTGTGGGGCAGAGCGGCGGCCCCCCTTCAAAAAGTGATAAAAAAAATTTTTTTTTTCGTTTTTTTTTTTTTTAAATTGTTTTCATCATTAAGAATGTATTTCTTTCTCTTGACAACTATTTTTGGTTTTATATTACTCGAAAAAAATTTTTTAAAGCGTAAAAAATCGTTCACTCTCGATTACCTTAATTACTAATTGTTATTTAATAAAAAAAAAAAATCAATTCTATAATTTTACTTTATTTCAAAAATTTATCAACTAAAAAAAAAAATTTAACTTTTATAAATTTTTAGTGACCAAATTTGCCTCTTACATAAAGAAACGGCCGAAAAATATGAAAAAATAATTTTTTCGGAAGTTTCGGCTGGTCCATTTTGCCCCAGGTGTTATGCGTAGGGCTAGAAATGTGGAATTATAATAATTTTTTTTTTAATTTGACGATAAGAATATAAGAAAATCACTTTTTCAAAATTTTGGGCTTGTCCATTTTGCCCCGAATGTCATGCGTAGGGGTAAAAATGCGCAAACATATCGGATTTATAGTAATTAGTCGAAAAAAAAAAAATTTTTTTTTTGGTCAAAATTTCAGGGGGGCCGCTCTGCCCCACCCTCCCCTATAGATATACTAGCAATATTAATTAAAACCCGGATAAAATTAAACTCGGTTTGAAAAACTGGCCTTAAGGGTTTAAATGACATATACACTGTAAAAATCAGGAGTGAATTCGGAGTGATTGCGGATTTCATCTAAATGCGGATTCACTCCGTCACTTGGAGTTCCGGAGTTTCAGAAAAAATCACTCCGAATCCGGCACAGATACGGAGTTTGTTTCTCCAGTGGTTTCGGAATGATCTAGATTTTTTTTAAATCCACATTCAGTTCAGTGTTTTAATATAAAAATAAACTCCCTTTGGGAGTCAATTTCACTGCGAACCAGAGTTTCACTATCAAAATAATTTCACTCCAAGGGAATTAAATAAAAAGCCACCCGCCCCGCATTCACTCCAGATTTAATCCGCGATCACTTCAAAAATTTTTTACAGTGTAGAAATTCAATCGAACAAGATTACTATTAAATATTAATCGCTGCTTTAACACTTTTAAAAATTAACTTCGGTTAAGTGTGTTATATGATCTTAATTTAAAATTATTACACACTTATTCAAATTGACGATTTGCATTGATTTGATTAGATATTTATTTTTTTCTTTCTTAATGCTTACAAAACAAAATTATTAAAAGTTTACGATCAATAATTTAATAAGACTTAATCTTCGTAATAGTCTAAAATTTTAATTTTGCCATAAATTTTCTTTTTTGTTCAATCACTTATTTGATTTAAGCTGATAGAAAAAAAAATACAAAATCCAAATTATCAATTTAGTTACAAAAATTTTAATAGTTAGAAAAAAATATAAAAATACATTTTTTAATTTTCAAATCGACATAATTACTGAAATATAATTTTATGTTACGAAGATAATTGTTATTGATTTAAAAAAATTTTTTTTTTCTTTATTTAGAATTATCAGAGCTGGATGACGTCGACAGTAAAGCTTCAACAGTTCGAAATATGTTTGTATTTCTAAATCCTCACATAAATTGCATTGTAATTGATTTGCTGATACTTAGAGTTTCTGACAAGGAAATTGAAAAATTTGCATAAAAAGTTAAGTTTAAAAAGTTTTGAGATTATTAAAGAATAAATGTGTCTATATCAATTAATAAAATAAACAATGGTATATTAACTAAATATTATTTATTCGTTTATAATTCCAAGCCATTTTATATAAATCATAGTCGTTTCCGATACAAGTACTTCATTTTACATAAATTTTTTAGTAGTAAGGATACGAAATTGCTGTAAAATAAGGATAAGTTTTAGCTGCATCGCCATTGTTTGAAGTCAATTCAGGAGTATTTGAGTAAGCATCGTAAATGGTAGCAGGATTAAAAGTATTAGGAGCTCTATTAAAATAAGATAATCTCTGATAAATAATTCAACCAATGTACATTTAATGTAACGTTTGAACGTTTCAAATATTTTTATTCAGGCGATGATGTTAACGTTAAAAGTAAATGTAGAAATAATATTTACAACTTACCTATACGAGTTCGTTGCAACAGGAAAAGATTGTGAAACAACAGGAGATGTTTGAAGATAACCTGACTGAGCCACAGTCACGGTTATAATTGCAGCAAAAATAAGATATTTATACATCTTGAATTATTTTTAAATATAATAATATTTTTCTAGTTATTTACTTTATCAATTTGAATGCGTACACTGAATAATTTTTTAAGGTAGATTCACTTGCTTTTATACTCCACTATAAGCTACAATAGTTTTTTTTTATCAGTATTAAATTATGTTCATAAAACTCTTATAGAAATACAATCTACTTAAAAAAGATCAATTGTTAATCATATCAGGTATCAAGGTATTGAATAATAAAAATAACTAAGTTTTAATGTTGAAGAAATATAAATTTCATTTTATTTTTTATTTATAAAATTTGATTTATCATATAGAATTATAAACAAAATTTCGCGTTGGTTTAATTATTTAGTGAACGTACTGGACGGCGGTCAATGGAGCAGCTGCGTAGGTGTATGCTTGACCATAGGTGACGAGTGGTTGATGAGCGACGTATTTTGTAGATTTATCAACTTTGTATAAGCTGGCGTGACTGGTTGCAAGTGGTTCTGAAGCAATAACTGGAGCTGCATGGTAGACTGCAGGAGCTGCGTGCACTACTGGGGCAGCATGGTATGCTACCGGAGCAGCATGGTATGCTACAGGAGCAGCATGGTATGCAATTGGATATCCTGGTGCAGGTGCAGGAGCAGCAGCAGCACAAGCCACAAGAGCCAACAAAGTCACAAACTTGAACATGATGATTTTATAAATTTTTAGAACTTACTATTCGTTCGTTATTTGATCGAATTGTACTTTTAACTCTGTGATCAAGTCATTTTATACTAACATACCCCTACTTTTCAGTCCCGAAAATTTTAGACTACAGAGAAGGGAAAGAAACTGTAAAATATGTCTTTCTCTTTGAGTACCATGAGATCTGACAATCTCTTTATTGGCTATTGCGTTTACAATTGTGTAGATTGACACGGCCAAGGTTTAAAAAAATGTCTTTTTTTACCTGAGCTGATTTTTAGATTGCGCGATTGTCTAAATACAAAATAAAAAAGTACATAATAATAATTTAAATAAACATCATAAATTCATGTTTCGGTAATATTATTTAAGTAAATATATTTTTTTTTATTATAAAATAACTGTTAAGTCATGAGTAATGACAACAACTAAAATGACTACGACCGGAGCATATGTAAATAAATGCATGCAACAAATTTATTTATTTATTTTTATTTTTTCGAATGAATTTCATAATTTTTATATATCATAATAGATTATATATCTACCGTAATAGACTTACTATTATGGATGTAATAATACGTGACAATGTATATGATATATTTATACATAATCAGTGATGTTACAAAATTACGTACGATTAATTTATTATCGAAGGCTATTTAGAGCCATTAGGAAAAGTCTATTTTTGATAGCTAATTAATTAAAAATTACTTTATTTAAAATACACCTACGTACATTTGTAGTTATGAATTGTTGATTATGCCATTATTCATGCTAGTATTATGGAAATAAAATTGATCAGATATAATTTCAATTTAGATCGGTTTCTATTTTGTAGACTTAGGTAATAAAAAATAATTTTAATAATGTAAACCTTATTATCATGCATAATATCTCGATCAAAGATTAACCTTTTTAATTATTATATGGATTATGCAAGTACCAAGGCTTTAGTCTGGTTCTACAAATAGTATTGGTTACAAAGGGATAGATTCAAATACACATCAATTTACTAATATGAGAACAATTATTATATGATAAATTGTTACGTATGTCATTAACGTCTGACTAGATTAATAAGGGTAGAAAGCGGACAACATTAGTGGAGATCTAACCAGGGTTCATCCCGTATTATTAGGATGCATTCGTCATGATGAGCGGCTAGACAAACGTACGGACTCATTCCGGCGAGTTCCTAGGTTTACTGTAGGAAAGCGACCGCTATCATGGGGAATAAAAGTGCGTATTTTATTGCCGTAATACAGTAGTGTATTATTATAGGATGCATTTAATTACGTTTTGGTTAAATTTGAAATTATTACTATTTTTTTTCTTTAAAGTTTTTATTTAAATTTCTTAATAAACTTGATATTCTCGTTTGATATCGTGTTTCTTATTTTTAAGAACTTTATAAAGGATACCAAGTTTAAATTGAATAAAAAAAATGATTTAAGAAGTATATCAAATATATTTTAATATCAAGAAGATTGAGAAGAAAAAAAAACCGGAGCAAAATTTAATATTTATATATTCTTTAAACAGAACTGGTTAAAAAATAATTCCGATTAAAAATTTTTAGCATTATTTATCGATAAAAAAAATTGGTTCATATTTAAATTATTTATTATGATTTATATAACAGCTCATTAATTTTTTAATATAATTATAAATTCTTAAAATTTATTTTGCTGTTGGACAGAAGCTATAAATATTTCGAAAAATTAACTTCATATTTAGAAATTTTCGTGGGCAAAAAATGTTCATAGATTTAGTACGCCCTTTTTTATTATATTTCCAAAATAAATTTTTTAATATTTTAATTTCATAAAAAGTCTGGGCACGATAATTAGAAGTATTATGAATTATCAGGACTAATCAGCTAATTGAACTATAATATATAATGCGTTTTTTTTTTCCTATCTGACTACTCATACGAGAATCTCTTATTATATTTACATTAAGTCTTTTTGATTTAAATATACTTTTATGTCATAAGGATGTAATTATCTTATAAATCTATCAATACTCTTTTGATTTTGACTCTTTATTTATTTTCGTTTACTCGATTTTTTTTTTATTTATCCACGTCATCACAAATCGTTTAACCATCAAGACAAGTATTTTCTTAAAATTGAATCACGAGATAAAATAAATTATATGGTAAATAAAAGCTGTCGAATGTGCTCAAACCATTTATGGAATACAGCAAATAAATATATAAAAAAAAGCCTTGACAGTACTCGCTCTCACTGCAAAAAGTCAAATTAAAATTGAAATGAAAAAATATATAATCTCATGCTCATGATTATTAATGCATCGTAAAATTAAATATTCAATACGGAAAAAAAATATATGATGTATATTATGAAAGAATAATAAATAATTTTTTTATATCAAAATATAGCTTTTTTATCACTATTTGATATTATAAATATAACTTGAAGTCTGAAGGCTTCTTAAGTGGTGACTGACAAAAAGTAGAAATCGAGTGCAAACGAGTGTCTGAAGTCCTTGGCAATGATTGCGTTGTTGGTATGAACGAAAGTAGAATATACAAGAACAAGACAGTAAGATGGTACAAGCAAAGCCAATGGGCTATGAGGAAGTATGTATGTTTATTTTGTATAGAAAAGTTGGATGATGGGAGGCCAAGCGTCGATAGCATGGGGTAGAAGATTGTGAATAAAAGCAGCGTCGATTCAAAGCTAGAGTATCATTCGATCTTCATTCACGAAGTACGAACAAGTCTATAAGCCAATCAACATGTACAAGTTCGCTGTACTTTTCGCCCTGGTCGCTTGTGTAGCCGCTGCACCAGAACCTAAACCTGGATTTGCGGCTCCTCTTGTGGCAGCTACACCTGTTGTTGCCGCTGCGCCTGTTGTTGCTGCTGCACCGGTTGCCACCAGCTACGCCAATACATACAAAGTATCATACAAGAGTCCAATCATCCCTGCACCAGCAGCTATCGCCTACACTGCACCAATTGCACACATTCATCAATCACCAGCTGTCGCATACGCCGCTCCCGTTGCACATGTTGCAGCACCAGCTTACGCAGCGCATCCAGCCCATCTCACCTACCCACAACCAGCAATTGTCGCCGTTCACTAAAAACATCGATTGGAAGTAAAATTTTTGAAACGCTAAAAATTTTTTATCAACATAACAATCATTGTAATTCTGAATTGATTTTTAAAAAATTTTTATTTTTAAAAGAATATGAAAAATTATGACTTAATGATAATACTACAGTTTCAATAAAAATATTTCACCTTTATCGATATAAACATGAATTTTTTAAAAATTTTTTACCCATTGCAATTGTATTTTAAATAATTATATTAGTTAATAATAATTATATTAAGAATAATATTTAAGTAAACTTTAAGATTTAAATTAACATATTTATTGAATAATAAGATCTTAATAATAATTTAAAGTGCAAGTATTCATTGCACTATAAGTTTTTATGAAAGTGCTTTAAAGATTAAGAAATTAATGAACGAGAGTAAAATACCAATTTTTTTTTTTTTTATCAATTTTAGTGTGAATTTCAACTAACTTTAAGCATCCCAATTTTTTTTTCATTCAATTTGGTAGAAAAACTTGTTGTAAAAAGAAAAACGTTTTATATAATTTGCAAAACAATCATTCTCTTTCAGAATATTTAATTGTTCACCGATCCGAAGATGCACGATTCAAAAAATATAGAATTAAAAAATGCATTTTTTTCAATTCACATAAAACGGCTCTAAAATTTAAATGCCGTAGAAAAAATTTTTTGTACAAAAAAAATTTTCCTACGACATTAGCTGTTGAAAATGTTCCATTAAATTTAAAGCAAATTACTTGAAGTTATCAACACATTCAAATCAATCACAAATATAAATAGAATTATGAATCAACATTTTCTTGGCGTTATTTCAGCAAAAATTTTGTAATTGATAAAGTAAACAAAATTTTTGAATCATAAAACAATAAGCCTATCTATACTATGATAAATTTATAAATCTTGACTACCAAAAATTTCTTTTCAAAATTTGTTAAGTATAATAAAGTAATGAGAAAAAAATTATTTCGAAATAACATATTTTGTACTTACTTAAAAGCTTAAAAAATTATGGGCTTCTAAAAGCTCAATTTAACTACATTAATGCTGATCCACTGAATAATTTTTTTTAGTTAAAAATTTATTGTTTCCGTTGTAAAATACAGTGTCGATATTGTATTAAATTCCGTAAGCTGTAAAAACATGCAAGCTATGTGTCATAAAAATAGTTTTCAATTGCCATGAATGGTATATCGTGCAACATGTGTAGTTAGTTGTCGATTGCCCACGAGATTCAGATACTATTTTTATTTACTAATGCGGTGTTAAGATGATGAAGTAGGTGTGAAGGTGAAACAACAGATGTTAAAATTTATATAAAAATATTATGCGGGGTCCGGGGGCGAAGCCTCCTCCTCACCCTCAGACGAAAATAAAAATTAAAAATTAATAAAATAACAAGTAAGATATTAAGAATCAAAATAGAAAAAATCACCATAGAATTGAAACTAATTGTGAAACTTGTTCTTTAATTTTAATTTTTCTTTCTTAATGAAAATTAATTTATCTGGCACTACACAGAAAAAAAGAATTTCTGAGCGTAAGAATTTTTTTGTATTATAAATTGAACACGAAAATTTTCTTGTCTCACGCGAATAAATATTTGCAATACGTCTAAGTCGGGTGGTAATAATGAAATAGCCAATTCCAAGTAGTCAATTTGAATTACCACCCGAAAAAAGGACGCTAAAATAGTACTTATCCCGCATAAATAAAAAAAAAGTTTGTTTCTTCTTCCAGATGTACAAAAAGTGAATAAAATTTTTTTTTTACATTTTACACAAAATAATAAACTATATAGTGATTCTATTACATAAATTTGATTTTCTATACCATCAAAAAGCGTCGAAAAAAAAAGTTTTTGAAAAAATTTTAATTTTTAAGCTCCCACCCCCCCCCCCCTTTCTCCTCGATATTTTAAAATGTTTTTGTTTATTATAATTATACTTTAATCATTGGAATTTTTTATATAATAATCTTCATAATTATCTTATCATTTACTTAAATCAAGTCAGTTTCATTTCATATATAATAGTATATGTTTCAGATATTACTATTAGCATTATACTTCGACTTAAGTGCACTTGCTATTATTTAATAAGTAAATGGTCGTGTAAATTTATAAAAAATATACAGTGTCAAAACTCATAAATAATTAATAATTATCGAATCACGTAGAAGAAATTAATAAAAAATTTATCAATGGTAATCTTTGATTGACAGTTAATTAAAATTTTATTATAATTTATATATAAATGTCGGAATGTAAAGTAAACGCTCATATACTTTTTGAAAATGACTAAACATTTTTTTTTATGCTTATATTTGATATCACTTAAAAGAACATTATTTAGATTGCATAATTAAATTTGGTTAATATTTTGTGGCTTACAAAACATGTAAGTAAAGTTCACGTAACTTACAAGCATCGACCGTATTCTTTCAAGTTTAAATTCTAAACATGCAGCACGTCATGAAATTTATTATTCAGTTGTTGTTAAAAGTACATTTATATTCAATCAATGTGGCTAACTCGTTACCTAAATTACCGCCTTAGACGTAATATGTTATTAGAACAACAATCAAATTCTCAGGAGTAAGTGAAAGTGCATTTAAACGTTACAATACAAAAGTGGCCTTGGCTAGGGATCTAACGAATGAAGGTCGATGATTTTAACTAACATTTCTTTTAGCGATAAAAAAGGTCATAAATAAATATTAAGAAACTATTATTATTTTCAACATCTGATTGAGACAAATCAATCTCATAAAAAAATGTATACTTTGGACTTACATTATTAAGAAATAAATAAATAAAAAATTTAATGTAATATTAGCATTTTAACTCATTTAGGCTAGAATAATTTTTAAAAACATTTATTTTTAATCTACATATATTTAAATTTTAAATCTATTATAGGTGGGTGCTGGAGTTTTAGTTTTTATTTAATATTTCTCTGATGTAATAAAAGAAAAAAAAATAACAATAAACCACATGCATATAATTCATAAGTAATTTTTATTTTAGAGAAAAAAATTTTTGCACATGCTAATATAATGAGTCAGGATATATTTAAATACATACCTGTACAACCAAAAGTCGTTCAACTTTGTCCTTGCTCTCTGAACAACGCATGTTATAATAATTATTTAGCTATTTATCAGCCTAATGACTACTCGCAAAAATATTCTTAACAACTTCTTCCTATTTATCAGCCTAATGACTACTCGCAAAAATATTCTTAACAACTTCTTCCTGACGTGTCTAATCTGTTCAAGGCTAAAAAATAATAAATTTTCATAATTATAAATGACATAACAGTTAAATGAACTGCTTGAAAAAAAAAAAAATAATAATAATAAATAAATAATACGGAAGGAGGCATCGTGATGATTAAAAGACACAATGAACAGTGAGAGGTAGAATAGTATTATTATCATATTTAAATCTCTATGGTGAATTTCGAATGCATTTGAAGGCCCCTACGACCAATAGAAGTGGACAAGGTATATAAGCTGTATATCTGGACCGAGAAGATCAGTCAGAAGGTTCCTGAGGCCGTAACAGACGCATTTAAAAAATTAATCATGTTCAAGTTGGTATGTATAAATGAAATTTACGTTTGTCTTATTCGAACTCTAATTATTTTATATATGTCTTAAGATTTTTTTAACAGTTACTAATTTATGATACAATTACAGTTCGTTGTTGCTGCTCTTGTTGCTGTGGCGGTTGCAGAATACCCTCATACTGGTGGTCATTATCTAGCCGCATCTCATCCAGTTTATAGTATACACGAAAAAACAATTGAATCTCATGGAAATTCAGTTGTACACTCCAGTGCACCAGTAGTTCACACTGTTCCTGTTGTACCTGTTGTCCCTTATGTTGAACATAAAAAATTGTACTACAAATCAGTACCAACTCATGTCATTTCTGAAAAAACCGTTTCAAATCATGGCCACAGCATTGTACACAACGCACAACCCGTGATTTCATCTGTATATGTTGCCCCAGCTCATTACGTTTAAAAATCAATAGTTTAATAATTTAAAAAATTTTATTATTATTTTTAGCATGATAATTTTTGTAGTTTTATTAGGAGTCTAAAGAAGTCTTATTAATTTGCAAATTTATCATGTTATTATAATTTTTAAATGACAGTCTCATGAGCCTCTGAGAGGTCGTAAATTTTCACTTTGCGTTTGTTTGAACCTGATGACACTTCTTATATTTTATAAATGTTTATTTCTGTTTTTAATTGAATAAAAATTGTTTTTTACTTTCAATAAAAAATGTTTTTTTTTAAATAAATAATTATTTTTATGACCGATTGAATTTATTGAAAAAATAATTTCCAAGATAACTGCATAATATATTTTATTAATAAAATTTTTATTTAACTATATCTGCTATTGAATATTGCGGAGGATCAAAGGAATCCACATGACAATTTATGTGATTGATAAAAATTGTATCCCTTCTCTTAAAGTACTTTTACTGATCTTGATGACCTCGAGTATGAAGAAAAAAAAATAACGATTATATGTAAATCCTCAGCTCTTATTTCTTCTTCGTAAATCACTTTAATGAGACTATTAAAAAATATATGCGACAACCAGCTGACCCTGCGCGCCAGCCCTAATACAACTGTTTTTAAGCTTTAAAAGTTTGAGAAGCTTACTTTTGATTCAAATATAATAAATTTATTTATCAATTATTCTATTTTAAAAATTATTAATCTGTTTTATTAATCATTAAAAAATTTATGTTTTGAAAAATTGTAAAGAGTAACAAAATAATTAAATTATTTTAGGAAATATTTAATTATTATACAAAACTATTAAAATAACTTGTATAAATTACAATACTATGGGTTTTCAATTTAAAAACTTAAATTGTTAATTTTTCCATATTTTATCTCGAGGAATTTTACATTCAATTAAAAGGTTTTAACAATTTTCAGTATTTCAAATTTGGAAGATGATTTTTCTAATAGTATTTACTCTACAACTCTATTCAAATTAAACGTAAAATATCATCATTTTTTAACTTCTCGCTAAGAAAATTGGAAATTTTCAAAAATTCAGGAAGTTATTGGTTTCGGTCCGATTTTCGAAAATCAAATTTCTGAGAGATCTTGACGTTTTGAGGTTCTAGGAAGCTATTCTGATTAATTTCAAGATGATGTCCGAGTGTATGTATGTATGTACGTACGTACGTATGTAAATATCTGTAACTTTTGAACGGATGAACCGATTTTGATCGTAAAGGTGGCATTCGACGCGACTTGTCAATATTTAAAAGCTGTAAAAAATTGAGCTTGATCGGTAGGGCTCGTTCAGATATATTCCAAAAATAAAATTTTTCCAAAAATTTTTAATTTTTTAAATACAAAACAAATAATGAAATAAATAGGGGAGGAGGGGAATTTTCTATACGCCAATAAATTCGGACGGATAATAAGCTTATAGAAATTTCTTATATAGTGAGGGCTAAAATAGGCCACGAAAACTGTTCATTAAATATAATTTATTAAGAAAGTTAAAGATAATAAAATTACGTTTTAAAGTTATATCGCAGCAAATTATTAAAATGACTTTTATATTATTAAAGTACAATTGTTTTATAGTTATTTGCAAATATCACACGTGTAAAGAACAAAAAATATCAAATCCGAAATTTTTTGGAGGGCCCACTTTGCCCCTAATTTTCGATTTTTCAATTTTAATGGACGCAGCATAATGAAGTGAAAATAAGTATCAAGGGTCCAAAAAGAAGTAAACGCGTAAAAAAAATTAATGATATTATAATTATTTTTCTTAAGGGGCCCACTCTGCCCCCCTCTCCCCTACTGAACTCATTAAATAATTTCCGCAATATTATTTTTAATTATTAATCAATAAAATTAATTCTAATAAAAATATAAATATATAGAAGTATATGTACGTATGGACATATACCTTTGAATTCGAGACATAAGTGAACCTTGAAGACGAAGGACTTTTATTATTTTTAAAACATTATCCGCTTTCAATCGTGTAGAAGAGAGGAGAGCCTTCGACTTCTCCCCATACAATGTTTCTTCTTCCTTTTCTCTTTATCCTACTCGTAACTTGTACTTACTTCATCCTTTTATCCTTTTTTTACCGATCTCGATCTGGATCTATGTACCACTCGCACCATAACAAGTTACACAGGAACTCAAGGTCCAGGTGAATGAACGCACTCGTTAACAACGTATCTTTTATTATTCTTCTTTATCTTTTTATACTCAATTAAATCCTCTGTAAACTCTATTTACTAAGTAAATTATATTACATTGTTTGTCAACAAACAAAAGTAATATTTACAGTTAATGTTTTCTTTTATAAACTTACTAATAATATTTATCCAAAGATTTTTTTATTTTATCAACTAATTATTTTTCATATTTTTCTACTTTACATCTTTTCATAAGTCATATATTAATTATATTATATATGAAGTAAGAACAGGTATTAACAAAAATGCATTTAATTTTTACAAATAAAAATGAATTTTACTTAGCTTATCATTTTTTACTTACTTTACAATTATATTTTTTAAAAAATATTTCCTTTCCTTAAGGAATTTTTACAGTATCTTTAAGTTAAAAAATAAAATTTAGCATTAAATAAAGAGTTTAATGACGTGTTTAAATGTATACTTCCGGTTAAACATGAATAGTAATAGAAAAAAGCTCTTTCAGTTTTTTTCTTCGCAAAAGACTTAGCAATAGCTTCAGGTCATATAGGTAATACGTGGTGTATCCTAAGAAATAAATCAATGGGGTAATGGCCGTTAGTTAAAGTACCATAGGCCGACAACCTCTTGCGTCCTGAGTATCGGGAAGCAAAAGTACTAGTTTCTGCTCTTCACCCATACCAACACGATATAGATAGGAATTCACTGGCCGCAGATAGGGCTCTCAGGGAGGAGCATTTTGTATCAAGTTCCCTGGTCTCATTTTTTATTGAATCAAAATTCATTGTAGTTGGCTACAAAAACCTTTAAGACATTTATTTACCCTCTCATGACAAACTTTCATACTAATAATGGATTTTCAATATTTTGCTTATTTTTACTCAAGACAAAAGCTCGGGTAAAGTCACTTGGAAAATAGTCGTAAAGAAGATCCTGGGATGTACTTAAATAATCCGGCCCTGTTGCAAGGATCGTCATGCAACTACAAGTACTACTACGAGTAGGGTATTGGACGAGTTGACTTTTTATCGAGCACAGGCTTCGCTTCTATAAGTAGCTGAGATCATCGTGGATCCTAGCACACAATAACGAAACCACCTCGACATCTCTACAGAGTTCACTTCCTCTCTGAAAGTATCAACATGATTCAATACGTAAGTATAGATTATTTTTTCAATAATATAATATATATGCATATTTAATTAAATATTTTTATTTAAACAAAAAACATGCATACATCAATGTCAAACAAATAATAATTTTTACTTTGTTTATTCTTCCCTCAGGTTGTCTTGGCTATTTTAGTTGGAACTGCTTGCGCAGCCCCAGCAGCTGAACCAGAAGCTGCACCTCATCATGCGACTCAACCACACGGAGCATCAGCTCACGAAACGTCAGCTCACGAAACAGCACCAGCACACGAATCATTAGCCCATGCGCCAATAGCAATTGAGGCTGTTGAACACGAAATAAATGACGCACCAGCTAGTCCAGCTCATGTTGAGCATGCTTCTGGTCCATTTTCTGGCCCATCCTCTGGTTCATTTTCGGGCCCATCCTCTGGTCTCTCATCTTCTGGTCCATCACCGGTTCCAGCAGCAAAACAACTTTTGATTGCTGAATACCCACTTTTGAAGACTCCAGCATCAACCGCTAAACTTACACCAGTTGCTACTTCATTTGTAGCACCTATTCCACCTCTTACTTATGCTGCTGCTCCCGCTGTCTTGACATCGGTAAGTCTACTAAAAATACATTTTTTTTCTACTGAAATAAATTTAACAGTGTTTGGAATCATTATTATCTATCAATTAATTTAAAATAGTATCCCGCTTGGGGTGGACTTGCCGCTCTTCCTGCGAGCTACTCGATTGAACAACATGGTTATCATATCACTTATTAATTGATGCACTATCCGATTTCTTGCTTTATCAACATCAAGTCAGATATCAACGCCGGAATAATCACAAGTCGCTTGGTAAAGAAAATTTAAAACATTGAATTCCTTTCTCTTCTTAGCCTGGAATCGGTAATCTCAATTTCTTTATAACGCATCACCGTTATTTTATTATCATTTATCATTTATCAATCATTCTTCATGTATTTAAAAAAAATCATGCGCATAAAAAAAATTATGATGACAGAAAAAAAAAAAAAAAAAAAAAATAAAAGCTCAATTTTTTTAAAAACTACATTCGCATTATTTTTGTAATTTTTTTACCATAAACCTATACAAGAATAAGAATTTTTTTAAACATATTATATACTAATTCAGTAATTAATTTAATATTATACAATAAATTGAATGATTACGATAATTATTTTAAATTAAAACTAAAATTAATTTGAAACAAGATATTAAGGTTTTTATTCATAATATAATACCTAATTCTCACAAAACTTCGATGATTATCTAAATACTTATAAAATAAGTTTTTGCAGTAATATTTATATCAAAACACTTATTTAAATTTCTAAACTTTTTGCTACGAAATTTAAAAATGAAAAGAAATTATTGATTTTCGAAATTTGAACTTTCATGAGACTTATGAGACATTTATGTTTTGAAATTTTAAGAAGCATTTCTGGCTGTTTTTTAGGATGGCGACTATCCATCCGTGCATTCGTGATGTGCGTATGTGTAGGTGTATTTTTACAATATATTATATTTCCTGAAGAAATAAACTGATTTGAATTATTGCTACAGCAATTTAAAAAAAAAAAACCGTCACGTTTTAAATTTGGATAAAGAGGAAGATACAGTTAAATAGATTTTGTTATTCAAAAAATAAATTTTTTCAAAACGTGATTTTTTTAGAAAAATCTGCTCAGTCAATTCCCTGGTGGAAATTTTTCGGACTTTTGTCTGAAAAAGTCTTTAGAACTCTAGAACTGAGTTTTTCAGACAAAAGTCCGAAAAATTTCTACCAGGGTTGATCTCAAACAAGAATTAAGTTTCTAGATTTTATAAGCTCTTTTTACTCTAAGACTTATTTTAATTGGTTAATTTTTTCAAGATGAATTCTTGAAGAAACATTTAAAAAATAATATTTTTCCTCATTTATTTCAAGTTATACGAAATTTAGTAATCCGATCGGATCAGTCGATTGATTATAAAATTTTGTCATTTATTCATCCTAATAAGTCCTTCTCATTACCGTTAGATCTGTTATATAATATTCAATAAATTAATTTTTGAAATATTGTCATCACAAATTCAACAACTGCAGCAGACTCAGCGAGACAATCATTTTTTTAATTTCTTATAATGAAATAAAAACATTATTTACAAATTTTGAAGTATATAATAAAATAATAATAATAATACACTGTAAAAAATCGGGAGTGAATTCGAAGTGATTACGGATTTGATTTCAATTTGAATTCACTCCGTCAATGGGAGTTCTGGAGTTTTCAAAACAATCACTTTATATAAGGAGTAAATATTAGGGAGTTTCTCTTTTTAGCGGAGTGATTTCAGAGGGATCTGGATTTTATTTCAATCCACATTCACTCCGATTCGGAGTTTTAATATTGAAATAAACTCCCCTTCGGAGTGAATTTCATTCCGAGGGGATTAAATAAATAAACAGTCATCCGCTCCGCATTCACTCCGCATTCAATCCTCGTTCACTCCGCAAATTTTTTACAATGTAATAATAATAATAAAATTTAAAAAATAAATTCAAGCAAGAGTTGATGCATAATAAAATTAAAATTAATTTTCTAAACTCAAAACTTTAAAAACTCATCATAGTCATTTATCGTAATTTATTTACTAAATGTAGGTGTAGCCTCAATACATAACTATTAATAGTTTAAAAATATAGTAAATTATTATATTTTATTTTAGCACATACATTTTATAATGAGTCAATATTAATTATTTTATTTTTTTTTTTGTTTTGTACTGATTTCAATTAAGCGTTATAATTGGATAATTAACATGTTCAATGTAATGACAAGTTTTTCTACTTATCGTGATGTTATTCTGTCATGTCATGGAGAAATGGACAGTACAAATACACTTATTTACAAAGAATTTTATTCACAAAGAGAGGGAAAGTGGAATTGTCCATTGACTTTCTCGACGATTTTAGCACTCTTATCACATATTTCTTCAATTTTTCAAAATTATCTATTGTCTAAATATAAATTATAATTCGAAATAAAAAATAAAAATAAACAAAACTAGAACGAAAAAAGTAATTCAATCTAAATTATAACGAAGACATTAATTTTGATTTGATAATTCAAACTAAACAATTGATTAGTTATTTATATAATTATTTTATTCATCTGAATTTTCATAAATTAGGACAAGACAGTTCATGGTAAATCTATAACGTGAATTCCCAGGTTACAACATACCAAGGAAATCCCCCGTTAAGTAACTCCTTAAGTGTAAGTATAGTAATGAAATATAATCATGATCATAAGCGATGTCTGCTTAAAAGTTATTCGTTGTAGCTATTGTATTTTCATTTTAAAAATAAATTTTTATATATTTTTTATTTTTTTTTTTTATGATTTTTCTAAGTGAATTCACTTTATAGTTTGGGTTGACCGAACATCTTCCGAAACACTTTCTCCCGGATACACAAAAACTCTGAACAAATACATATTGTCGTCACACTGTAAAAAATATATCGTATTTTACGTATATATATTTTTCGCCCCTTTTCTCATATAATTTAATTTAGATCTACTTTATAAAAAAAATATACAGCATTACGGCATGTTATTTACAATGAATACGGGAATAAAAAAAGTTTTATTATACTTTATTTTATTTTTGTTATTGTCATGATTCAGTTACGATGTCAAGGTTGACGACGGCAAAGGTGTATAAGCAAAGAAAGAAAGTCTGCTCTTATATTACCTGACGTCAGGAAGTGGGCAATCTGCTTACCTTTTTTATTCCGATTCTTTCAAAGTTGTCCAATTTTTTTTTTTTTTTATAACTTTTTTTTTAAGTTATTATATTATTTTTCTAAATTATTTTATAAAAAAAATATTTTTTTTTTTTATTTTGCTTCAATTATTTTAGTTGGAAATGAATGATATATATTAGACTATTTTTTTTTTTCTCGAAACCCTCTATTAAATAGTTGCAGGGAAGTGAAATAACGTGCTCATTAAAAGATGAGTTCTTAATATTAATATTTGGAGGAAGTCTATCGCAATTTTTTATTTCCTATTTAAATAACGTGGAAAAAAAATTTTAAGTTTGAAATTTTATACCTCGGCAATGGTTCATTGTACAGATAAGCTCTGGATATAATTTCGTAAAGGATTAAACTCTCTAGAAAAAAAGTCTCTTATCGTTTTTTGATAAATCCAGCTGTTCAAAAGTAATTGGAGCTTGAAGTCAAATTTATAGCAAATTTCGAGATCTTTTTACTTTTCTGACGAAACTATCAGACTTATCGCAAAATGTAATAAGATCTTTTTTGTAGACAATTTTATTCCTTACAAATTCTCTGATAAAGTTTTTTAAAATTCCACATTGTTTTCTAGTTATTTTCATTTAAAAGTCAAGCTCTTAAAAAAAAAGTGTTCTGATCGATTTCAAGATCTTGACATTAAAATGAAAATAACTATTTAAAAGTTACTCTAAAAAACAAAATTTGATTCTACACCGAGAGAACAATTTATTTGACCCAAATAAGATTTGTTTCAGGCAAATAAATCCCATATTTGAATGGACCCAATTTGAGACAAAGATATGGTACATTTGGATGAAATAGTGATTTGTTTATAAGTAGTTAACAAATCTTTATTTGCAATTTTTTTTCAACCCAGATTTGTTAACTATAAACAAATATATATTTAAATGAAATAAATGATTTTGTTTTGTTTTCTCAGTGTATCAACGAAAAAAAAATGCGTTAACAGCCTAATGTTGCACTAATGAATAGTTCTGTAAAATTTTATTGTCTATTAAATACTACATTAAAACTCAATGAACCTTATATTATTATATGATAGGATGATTTAATAAGACATTTTCTTAATGAAAACCTTTTAAAAGATCATTGACCTATTCCAAACCACCAATTAATGATGCATCAAATTGCAGCGGTCATCCTCTTCATCAATTATGTCGTGACTCGTAAAAAAATATTTTTAAAATTGAATATAATTTTATTACTAATGGCAGTCAAACTTGATGGAATTATTGTTATTACTGCGTTTATCAACAATCTTACTGCCTATTTTTGTGTTTTGTTTTTATTTTTTTATGTAAACTCGTACTTTTAAGAGCACTAGTAATGACGCCTTTCTAGTGACGCACAAAACTTTTCTTTAAACGAAAGAACTCAATCAGAATAATTCATATATTATAAACATAAACCAGGATCTAACGTTATATAATTTTTATACAGACCAAAAAATTGATTTCATAACTTCATTCACTAAAAATTCCCGCAGATTTTCAATAATTAGTATACCAGTCCTTGGTAGTGCTTTGACGTCATTGAAGGTTTACTTTTTTTTCTACCTTTTAGTTACGTAACGGTTACGTTGAAAAAATTTGAATGTCGAAAGAGTTTGCTGAAGAACCAAGATGTCCGAATTCTTGGAACATGGTACTAATTTTTATACTTAGTGACAATAATAATCTATTGTTTGGTATTCAATATTATTTTTTACTCTTTTAATTATGTATTTTATTTTTGTTTCTTCTCATTAATTAATTCACTCCTAACATTAAAATCTATTGCTCAATAGTGGTTGTGCTGATTGCCGGGGAAACCCCAGACTTGTTTCAGGTTGTTGATCTTACGATTTCATTGTGTTGTCCATAAATAAAATTACATTTCTCTTTTATTTTATTCAATACAAAAAAGAAACCCTAATTTTTCAAAAATTTAATAATTATTTTGTAAATTATTTAAAAATAATAAACAATCATAAAAATCATCACCGTGATTAGAATTTGAAGAAGTTGATGGAAGGTACAGTCGTGTTGACGTCTGAGTCATATCGTACAATTTACCCCACTTTTTTAACAACCACGTTTCTTCAGCATCCTGAATCTACGTATATAAGATTGGTGATTGTCGACAAAAGCTCAGACTTACGAGTGACGAGACCGTATCCAGGAGAAAGTGTTTAGGGGAGAAAGAGACAAGCCTCTATATAAAGACGATTCGTGTGTTGAAGAGTTTAGTGTCAAAGTGATTCAATAAGAGGTAGGTACATCTAACAAATCTTAATTATTTTTTATTTTAATTTTTTAACATAATTAGATTAACAAGAAATATTAGAAAAAAAAAAAAATCAATTTTTCAAAACTTCGATTGATAGTTTTCAATAATAAAATCAAAATGTTCAATACATAAAATTGTCTTTATAAAATTAAAATCTATAATAAAGATAAATATTATACATAAACTTTCACTGTATCAGAACACATTTAAAAATATAAATTTGAATGATAAATATATCGGTCATAAGTCATGAGTAGGTGTAATGTAAGCAAAAGTCGAGACATGCTACTTATTCGTCTTTACCGGTCAAACGACTTTCTCTGACTTCCTCTCACTTTCGTTAATACGTCAGTTGAATAAAAATAAATTTTCTTTGTTTGGGATTCACGCATCAACTAAAAAAATCAACGATATGCCATAACACTTAATTAGAATTTATAAAACAACGATAACTAAAGTAATGCAGTTAATAAAACTTGATTTAAAGAAAATATTAAAAAAAAAAAAAATACTGTAATCAGATAATGTAATTCAAAAACATTGTACTTTTTTTTATTGCTTTACTTTTACATTGTTCTAAGATAGAGAAAATAGTATGAGATCAGAACCGAAAATCCGAAAAAAAGAAAGTAGTAGATGGAAAGTCCCATTTCCGGATGATAAAACATTACTTTCGCATTATAAAGATCTTGCATCTTTCTTACAATTATTAGTTGTGAGATTTAATAAATATCATTAAGTAAACACAAATAAAAATTAATATTAATCATCGATACTATTATTTTCAGGATTAAAATGTGGTTTATCCTCTTGACGAGCTTACTCACCCAAGGACTTGCTACCCAAGTATCTTTTCAAACTTCAAGTTCATCATCAGCATCGGCATCCTCATCATCTGAACAAAAGAATGAATGGTCTTGGCAAGAGCCAAGTGCAGCCGAAAATTCACCTCAAGAGTCTTATCATCCCTTAAACTTTTTACCGGGAGATGCTCAACCAGATCAATTTAATGACAATATTCACGATGGTTCTAGTGGAGTTGCATATTCTACGGTAAAAAAACTTTTCATTAAAAACGTTGTAATCATACACATAGATATATATCTCAAGCATATTTTATATTTAATTGGCTTCATTTACTTACAGCAGAATGCAGTAGTTGACAATATTTTGCAATCTAGCCGACAAGGCCGTAATCTTGCAGGATATGATGATTTATACGCCGATCCTGATGTAAAAACTGTTCTTCAAGCAGGAAATGATACCATTGCTCGCGCTTATATTAGAGACAAACTTTGCTCTTTGGGTTTAATGAATGTAAGTTTTTTAAAAAATTAAAAAAAAATTTTTTCGAAAAGATGAGAATTCGATTTAAGTGATGAATTTATTTTAGTGCGATAATCCTGAAGGAAGACGCCCATATTATTCTCCTCATCGTGACATTCATCCTCAAGAAGTTATTTATGCTCAACCTGTTACCATAAAACCAGTAGGACGTCCATTACCCGCAATCGCTGTTAAAAAACCTTTCGTTTATGGACCTCCTAGACCTGTACCTCTACCACCAAGTTTCAGCTCTGGATCACACGGGCCTGTCTATGGCCCACCAAGTTCGGGACATTACTCTGGACCTCAGCCTCCATTTTCTGGACCACCACACAGCTTCGGTGGGCCCTATCCTGCTTACAAAAAACCTAGTATAATTTCTGGACACAAACCAATCTATGAAGATACTGGATTAGATGGTGAATATGACTTTGTACCTGAAGACAAACGCGAATTTATCGACAAGAAAAATGTGATTGTCCAACCAGCTTCTGGTCTTCAGCAACATGTTCATCATCACTATCATCATACTGACGGAAACAAGCCATCTTCAGTCATTGGCGGAAATACTGGATTAAGTGGTCCCATAATTGGACCAAGTTCAATTGGTGGAAATGGTTTTAATGGTTTTAATGGTAATAGTAATGGTAATGGTTATGGCTATGGATCAGGTACATATGGTAATTCGTACAATGACTTTGATGAATACAAAAAAGCATTTAAAATAAAATCTCCTTCGGCTGGTAATAGTTTAGATCCTTTAACTGCAACAAGTAGCAGTTATGCCAACCAGTTTCCAACGTATGAAAAACCTAAACGAGATTCTTTCTTCAACGGTAAAGAAGCTGGCAAAGTATTAAACTCAGGATTTGCTGGTAATCAATTTGGATCTAATAACTTTGGAAGTAGCAACTTTGGTAGCAATAATTTTGGTAGCAACAACTTTGGCAGCAATAATTTTGGAGCAGGAAATAATGGACTCAGTAATAATATTGGATCTAATAATAATGGTTTTGATAATGGATTCTCCTCAAACAATTATGATAATTGTGTTTGCGTTCCTTACGAGCAATGCGCAACTCTTGATCACGCAGGACGTAAAGATGATTTATTCCTTCCTATTGATCCACGTAATATTGGAAAAGATATTGACGCAGAAACAGAAGATGTTGTTGTTACTGATTCTAATGGTACTATGTCTATTATCCGAGTGCCAAAAGAAGTTAATGCTACTGAACAAACTCAACACGTCGATGAACAGAAAAATACAAATGACAAGAAATTAGATGACGCTGACAAAAATAATAAAACTGAAGGCATTAAAAGAAGCAAACGTGAAGCTAAAGCAGAACCTAAAAATGATGATACTCAAGGCGTAAGTTGATTGTAATATTTATAATATTTTTAAAATGCTTGGAATGGTATGTCGCCTAATATTTATAATAAATTCCAAAGTTTCCAATTGCTTATTAATGGTAATGGTTGCTAGCTAATCCTGAATACCCGGACCTCGGATCGTAATTATCCCAAATAAAATTACAATTGCTTGAATGCTATTTTTAATTACTTTTCTTATATTTCTTCATATTTAATATCAGAATTAAAGTTTTTTTCTATCTTTTCTTTATTTTCTTTATCCACAAATGACACTTGTATATCAGAACAAAAGAAATATAGTTATTCATTTACGTATAAAATCGCGTGATCAATAATTGTTGAAGAGTTATTACAGTCACCGAAATGAGGTCCAGGAGTTCGTAATAAATATTAAATAACTTAACCACTTTTTAATTACAATTAAAAAAAAAAAAAAAACTACCAGACCTTGGATCTCTACTATCTGGCTGTATTGGCTCTATTTGCAGCGATTGCTTGGTAATATTGACACATCGAAATTGAACCTGCGGCCTACATGGGGCGTCAGTTTTGGTTTACCACAAGGAGGAAACTATCCCGTCAATCAATATGGTGATAATCCACTATCTAGTCCTTATCCTGGCTATGGCGGTGGTGGTAATGGCCTGAATCTCGGATTAGTATCAGTCAATCCTTTGGTATCAGTCCAAGTCTCAAAAGATGAATATGGTGAAAAAGTTGTCAAGCCATTTGTAAATTTACACGTAACGCCAAATCATGGATTGGTCAATAAACTTGGTGATATACTGGCTTACAAAAAGGAAGCATTGCTAGGAGGTCATGGAGGAAATCATTATCCTGGTGGGCATTATTCCGGAGGATATGCACCTCAGTACTATCCAAATCGCCCATCACATTATCATAAACCAACTTTCTTTGAGAAACCGTATTACCATGAAAGACCACAGAGCCATTATCATAATCATCAGCATTACCATCAACAGCAACCTTCTTGGTCAGGCAATAATCATGGACATGAACATGGACATGGACATGGACATGGACATGGATATGGACATGGACATGGATATGGAGGAAACTATGTAGAAAATCCTGGACATTATGCTGGAAATTATGGAGGCTATTCTGGATATGACAGAGGCGATGAAGATTATGATTTTGCTGATGATGATATTAATGGTTATTATAGAAATGCCAAAACTAACATTAGTGCAGCTGGATTTGAACAGTCACAAAATAACAATAATAATAATAATCGTGGTCATAATGGTGGAAAGGTAGCCTTTCGAGACAGAAAAAAACGTGATGTGGATAATCTGATAAAAATTGAAGAGGTAAGATGAGGAGGTTCATTTGGACTCGAGGATGAAGATCATTGGAATTCATTCCCGTGGAAATTCCAGACCGACTCACTGACTGTTGACCAAGGAGTATCATATGACTATTGACTTTAATTATATATTTTTACTTCCGTAGTTAAATGTCTTCTTTCTTTTTTTTTTCTTTTTCACACAATTACTGCACATATAACTTTAAATTTTTACTGCGGGCTCTCTAAATATCCGCTCACATTGTTTATAAAAAGAGTTGTATTACTCAGTGTATGCACCTTTCACGATATTTAATCTTTTCCTTATTTTTATTGTAATTACACTAACAATTGCCGCTGTTTTTAAAGCTTTCTCCAATTCTTTCAAATATCTTGACTGCTTTCAATACATTTTTCTGACTCAATACGCAACTGACTTTTGCAAATTTAAAAGCAAACGCTGGTCTGGTGTACATAAGCATTCAGCATTTTTTAAATTTATTTATAACAAATAAATAAATAATAATAATAATTACTTTTTAATAACAGCGTCAATTTGGAAGACCACCAGTATGTGGACCAAGACATGTTTGTTGCCGAAAAAATCAACTTCAAGCTGGAATTAATCGACCCCGATACGGCCAATGTGGAGTTAGAAATGGCCAAGGAATCAATGGACGTATTAAGACTCCAGCTTACATTGACGGAGACTCTGAGTTTGGTGAATACCCATGGCAAGTAGCCATCCTCAAGAAAGATCCTTCTGAAAGTGTCTACGTTTGCGGTGGAACTTTAATATCACCAAGACATATTTTAACCGCAGCACATTGTGTTAAAACTCACGTTGGACATGATCTTCGAGCTCGTTTAGGTGAATGGGATGTAAATCATGATGTTGAATTTTATCCATACATTGAACGTGATATTGTCAGTATTACTGTTCATCCTGAATTTTACGCTGGTACTTTGTATAACGATATTGCTATTTTAAAACTCGATCATGATGTTGACTTTGAGAAAAATCCTCATATCAGCCCAGCTTGCTTACCAGACAGACACGATGATTTTACTGGTGCAAGGTAATTTGATATTTTACAATATTAATATTATCGGTTTATTAATTTATAACTTATAATCATACTAATGTGATTTATATTTATGTGTATAGATGCTGGACAACAGGTTGGGGTAAAGATGCCTTTGGTGACTTTGGAAAATATCAAAATATTTTAAAAGAAGTTGATGTACCAGTTGTGAGCAATGCAGTTTGTGAACATCAAATGAGAAGAACAAGATTGGGACCAAGTTTCAGTCTTCATCCAGGTTTTGTTTGCGCTGGAGGAGAAGAAGGAAAAGATGCCTGCAAAGGTGATGGAGGTGGTCCAATGGTTTGTGAACGTCAAGGAATTTGGCATCTTGCTGGTGTCGTTTCTTGGGGAATCGGTTGTGGACAACCTGGAGTACCTGGTGTTTATTCACGAGTCTCTCACTACCTTGACTGGATTCGTCAGAACTCGTATTAAAATACTTAAATTTTTTTTATATTTTATTTAATTTTTTTTAAAAAGTAAGTGAGTTAATATTATTTATTTAAATGATAATTATATCAACTGAATGTTATGAAAATCAATTTTTTCATAATATGTCAACATACTCATTTATTTAACTTACATAACTTATTACTGTGTATATAATATGTTTTTAATAATCAATAATATAATATTAATATTTAAATGATTTCTTTTTACTTTAATTATATTTATATTATTAATGATGCGTTGTATAAAAAATTAGATCTCAACAATCATGTCGCTAATTATACAGAATTGCATTCAATTTCTATTAATTTATACAATGATAGCTATATAAATTAAGACTTTTTTATTATAAATGTATACTTGCAAAGCAAAATTTTAAGTTAAATAAATTTATTATCAGACAATTTTAAAGATGCAGACTTAATTTATCATTTATTTTTATAAATAATTTAATTAACATTTCAAAATAATATTAGTACCGTATATAAATACACGATTTAATGATATCATTATTTGAACTGAAAATAATGATAATTTATGTACAAATATCTATGTCGCCAATAAGAAGCCTCCAAATGTATTATTTCAGCATTCGGATCCCTGTTGAGCATTTTTTTTTAAATGAGATCACTAAACACTATTAGTGAAAATTACACCAAATTCGTTGTTAAATTTAGACGGTGGGAATTTAAAATTTTTACACTGCCAAACGTGTAAATGTATAAACCATGATAATTTTGCGTTAAGAAAATTAATCATAAAAATATTGAAATGTTCAAAATACTATTTAATATCTAAATAAAATTAATGTAGTTATTGATTAAGTTGTTAAAAATATTCAATGATCGTTTGTTACTTATTAATCAAAACTACAACGCGTAACACGGAATGGTGTACAAAAAGTAGATTACACCGTGTTAAAATTATACGGATTGCAAATTTACACCGAGATAATTTTACACCGTTATTACACACTACACGGCCGTGTAAAGCTCTTCAGGTCCATTTTTACACCAAAATTTTTCACAGTATAGAACTGAGTATAATCGAGATGTATGTAGTTACCATCTAGGATTGCAACCAGTATAATCTGAGATGTAACTGAGTTAAATCTGAGATAGAACTGAATATAATCCAGATGTAAGTGGTTACTATCTCAAATTTTTTTATATCTCAAATGTAACTGAGTATAATCCGGGATAGTAGCCAGTATCATCTTGTTCTTTTCGTGAGGTGAATACTTTTTACATGTATTAATTTTAGCACCATACCTACGCCGAAAGTTTAAATTTCTGCCCTGTTTAAAGGAAAGAAAGTCGTTCTTTTCTTTTATGAAAAACAATTTTAAATAAGAATCAGCACATGCGCCATTCTTCCCACAAACAGAGGCAAAAATTTAAACTTTCAGGTACAGATTTGGTAAAAAATTGTCTAATATACTATTCCTCTTCAAATATTTACTATTATAAATGAAATAAAAGTATTTTAGAATAAGTTCTTCAGCTTTTGATGTAAATATATAATTGTCAAACTTTTGACATTTAAAAATCAACGATTCTCATCATAAATACCTTGTATTTTTTTAAAAACTCTATAAAAATATCCCTACCTACTTTACTTTATCAATTAAAAAAATAATAATGAATTGCTTTGATTTTATTTGAAATTTCTCAATAAAAATATTTATAAAAAAAACTAAATTAAATTTTTGCCGCAAAATATATTTTTCAGCACATGCGCACTTGAATGAATCATTTTCACGACATGCGTAGTAACCAAAAAATACCGACACATTTTATGGCTATAACATAACCTTTGATAATTCAAGTTTATTATTAATAATAAATTGACACAAATATTTTTTAATAATAATAACTTTGTTCGGTATTTATAAAATAAATTAAATATAGTAGAAAAAAAAAAGTAATTAAAAAACAATATGCCATACCAATATATCGGTCGTACAACAGACTACTGTGGCAAACCATTATGGGAAATATTAGGAAACTTGAAAAATTATGGTGTAGGACGACTTGTTATTAGACATAAATTTGCACGTTATCCTGAACCTTGTTACTATAAAATATTAAAAGTTGCTGCACTTCCAAATCCAGTAAACAAAATAAGGCCTACTTTTATTAATGATATAGTAAGTATCAAATTATATGAGTGTGAATGTAGCTGACAGTTGTCAATTTTTTGAGTTTTTGAATAAATAAATGAAATGTAAGTATAGAATAAAAATTTAAAAAAGCGTATTTAAATAATTGAAAAATCAGTATGCGCATTTTTTTTAATTTTATGAGTTTAATTATTTATAATACTGAAGTTAGCCGACGTCTGATAATTTTTGATTTTTTTAAAAACGAAAAATTATTAAGAAAAAAATTTTTTTAAATCCACTCGGATTTTTCCAATTTTCTACGTGTGCATATTTTTAGTTTTTTTTATATTTTTATTCTGTAATTCATTTGGTGAAAAAAAAAATCCAAAAATTTTGGATCACCTGTTAACTTCTGGTTTATAATTATTTAATTTATTATGATACTGAAGTTAGCCAAGATCTAATAATTTTTTAATTTTTTTTTTAATTGATAAATTATTAAGAAAAAAAAATATTTGAAAAATTGCACCTGAAGTTTTTTAAATTTTCTACAAGTGCATATTTTTAGTTTTTATTTTTTTGTAATTGATTTGATGGAAAAATAATCCGAAAACTGTCAATTGTCTGTTTTCAACTTCAGGATCATTAATTTGTTTATTTAAAACTTAAAAATCACCTTATGTCTGCTACATTCACATTCGAAACATTACATTTAATCTTATTGAGTGATTAATTCATAAATAAACTAATTAAAAATTTTTTAACAGCTTGAGCGTACATGTATAGTTCTTTGTGAAAAAGTTTTCCGAGGAAAAAAATTTGATTTACTTGTTCAAATAGATGGAGCGTCTTATAAAGCTGATTATCAATTAGTACCAAAAGATGAAGAGTATAAATATATAAATGCAACACAATCAAAACCAGAAGTGGTTTATTCAAAGACTATGGAACTTCCCCCATTGTTGCGAGAAATCGCAATTAGAAATATGAAAGCTAAAGGACAAACAATAACTCAAGAGCCGGAAATGGATATTGTTTATAATCAAATGGGATTTAAATTTTACAGAATTGCGAAAGATGGTGAAAAACCAACTTTTACACCAAAAATTGGACTTGGAAAACCACTATGTCCACGATTATATGCTAATTGTAAACCAATATAAATTTCTAAATATTTTTAAGTTTGTACTAATAATTAAAAAAATATATATTATCATAGATAAATATACTAAGATTTTAACTCCAATTATTTATCATTACGTAGTATAATCTAAGATTAATATTTATAGCTAACTGTCAGAATTTTAAAATATTATTTTAGCTTTAAAATATTTCTCATTTCCATTTTATAAGATTTTGAATTAAATTTTTTTCTCTTCCATTAATAATCATAAATACTAAATTAATTGAGTATCTATAAATAATTGGTTAAACATTTTATTTTAATATCGATTTGAATAATATCTGTTTTTAACAATAATTTAATCATAAATCATAAAATTTGCTTTCAGTAATTGTGTACAGTTTTATCCAATCGCTGTATAACTTTCTAGCTTTGCTGTAAACTATTAGGTAATTGATTGTCTCCGACTCGTTATTGTACGTGTCAATTGAATTTGTTGAAGCAATTTTTTTTTCGAGATGTTGACTAATTTTGCTGTGTCTGAGACGAATCCATGTCTCAACGAGTATTCGATACTGGGATCATCCCAATAAGGAGTTACATGTTTCAACAATGATACTGAAGTTAGCCGACATCTAATAATTTTTGTTTTTTTTTTTTTTCAAAACGATAAATTATGAGAAAAAAATATTTGAAAAAATTGCACTTAGAGTTTTTTGAATTTTCTACATGTGCATATTTTTTTTTTTTTTTTTTCTTGTAAACAATTTATTGAAAAAAAATTTTGAAATTTTCAATTGTCTGCTAAATTCAGAATCATGTTTCAACAAACATATATCTGACTGAATGAAGACAGATATTTTTTTATTCACTTGGGCTTCCTGTATGTTCCTTAAGAACTCGAGACTTTCTTCCAGATGTGCTGTAATCTCGTCAGGTTCAACTTACTGACAGATTAACCCAGGAATCGTTTTGCAGTTTATCTCCTAAGGCTTTCATCATTGATTTGCTCCAACGATGTGGTTCGATTTAATAGATTTCTGCACTTTTCTCTTAAACACTTTCTGGATCTTCTATTCTTTCATATGCTCATTATATCAACTAATTACTGTACAGACTAATAGGTACTTCTGCCTCTCTGTATGTAAATGTTACAGTGTACTTCTTACTACTCCTTACTACTCCTACTACTTGAATTTTGTTTGTGCTTGTAAATCATAATATTTTTTTATTATAAAACATTTTTAATTATAAACAAATTCTTAAAATCATTTTAAATTTTATATCACAATATAAAATTATATATTATAAATAAAATAAAATTATTATTTTTATGACAATTTTATCATCATGTAATTATTGATTTTACTTTGTTCATTGAATTTTTTCAAATTCTATTCTTTTTACATTTATGAAAAATTACTTAAAATAATTTTCATTTGTTTTTATATCAATGTCTATTTTTTTCATATGACAGATCCATGATGTTTTTACAAGATAAGTTTTGTTTAACAGATATATATTTGAATAAATATTTAAATGCAGTCTAAGTGTGCAGATGATTGTGCCAAAAGCTTAAAACGCCGTAAAGGTATATTCAAACTACATAAATTTTAATATATAACAATAAGTATTTATCATAAGTCGTAAACTATTGATTGAAAAATTAATTCAGACTATGAAGAGACCTTGAGAGGAGGACAAAAATCTCAAGATAGTGAAAACGATGAGTTGTATTTATCTGACAGTACTGAATATCTCAGTTTTGCACGTCAAAAAAGCTCTACAAGTCCAGGAAGTTCACACCCTGAAAGATCGAAAAAAGATACTCCGAAATCTAGACGTGTAAAAAAATCTTATGAAAATCAAGAACAATCTGAAGAAGATGTACGTGTTTCTAAAACCTCAGCTCGACGTCGGCGACAGACAAGCTATGCAAAAAGACATTCATCTAGATTAAATGAAAACTGTGCAAATGTTGACTGTTCTGGAATACCTAAAAGATTAGTTGAGTCAGAAGAGAGTGAAGAGTCATTGTCGTCTGATATTTCTTGTCCACCACGCTGTGATCGCGATTTGACATTATTGCCTAAGCCAAGCACACCTTGTGATTCTTCATGCCCTAAACAAGCTAAATTAGGTATGAAATTAACTCATTTTTTAATAGTTTTATTCAAACAATTGTTTTTTATATTTTTTATTTAATAAAAATTTTAACTCTAGATGAAGAAAGAGAAAGACACCAAGAAGCGGTTGATAAATTTTTACTTCACGGAGGACTAAGATACTTTGATGACTTATGTCATTGTTCATTAAAATGTCTCTTAACACAAATTTGCGGTGATCAGTTTGTAAGAAAAACTGCTTCATCAACAATATTTTTCATATTAGGCGTTAAATTATGTTTTGAACTTGAAGCTTGGTATATTCCTTTTTAAATTATAACAGTAAATGCACAAAATTTAAGTTATTAACAAAATCATTTCATTAGATAATATTTTAATTATAGTCAAATGAATTCTATTTCTTATCATCTATTCAGCCGAAGAATCAAAATCACTTTTTAACTGTGATTTTAATTTTTATTATAAAATAAACAAAAAAATATTATGATGCTTTCAGCTTTTCTATACTCTAAAAATATTTTTTCTAGTTTTGAAAAAATTTTAGGCTTATTTTAATTGAACTTGTAAAGCTAACAAAATAGCGTAAATCTATAAGGAACGAAGGTGTTTCAAAATTTATTCACAAATTGATCAATTGATTGAGAAAATATAGAAAACCAAAGGAATTCATAACATTAGAAAAAAGCGAAAAGCCTTCAATATCTGTAATTAACTGTACCTATAATCTTAAAATGTAGCAGCTATTGGAGTGAAACTTTCATAGAGAAGCTCGTAAGTCGGAAAATTTCGGTAATAATTTAGAAATGAGACTCCACCTGTTTTGTTTTGTAGAAAGGATTACATGTTTTTTTTTTTCAAACTTAAGGTCAAAATACAAAAAATTATTTCAGAATATTTTTAAAAGTAATCAAATATTCTGAATAGTGCCTTGACTCATCAATCTTTGGAAAATACACAGTAAAAAATTTTCCGTATTCATGTAAAGAAAAAAATCGGTGTGAAAAATAACAAATGGAAATGTTAAATTAACACTTTACGTGTGTTGCAGATAACATTTAAATGTTTAAAAGTTTTAGAACCGATAACAGAAAATATTAACATATTATATATTACTTTTTTTTACACAAATGAATAATATTAAAACAACACAAAAATTTGTGTAAAATATTCTAACACACAATTTTGTGTTAATTTTTACAATTTCTTTTTTTTTACCGTGTAGGGTAGAGGTACCATTTGTGGCCACTGCTCCATTTTTGGACATTTAATACTTTATTTTAATTAACGAAAAAGTGTAAAATAAAATTTATATTTTAATAGTGGCATAAAAGTATCTCTGAAGAAATTAAAAAAATTAATTATGTCATTGTCTTTTACAAATTATTTCATTAAAATTTTTCAAGTGTCCAAAACTTGCTCTAAAGTGGCCAAAAATGGTACCTCTATCCTATTTCTCTATGAATAATAAAAAATACGAGTATCCAAGTTAGCTCGGCTGTACCAAAATTAATTATAATCAATACCATAAATTATCCAATTTAAAATTTGAAATATTTCACAATAAATATTTTTTGTTGATTTAAAATGTAGTTTAATTTAATTTAATAATCAAAATTAACAAAAAAATAATAATAATAAGAATTATTAATAATAATAATTTTTTAAAAATCTTGATGTTTTTGTTTGTAAATGACTTTTATCATGCAAAGTAAAATAGCTATTATTAAAATAATAAAAGCTGAAAAAGCATAAGCAATAATCAAACGATTATCGATAATATATTGTTGATGATAATTTTCGGGTAAAATAACTCTAAAAGAAATATCATCAAGCCAATTAATTGTTTGGTTGTGCGGCTGTAACTCTCCAAGACTCCGTGTTTTTCTTGAATGCCCTGCGGGACAATTTAATGCACAGTCATTACCATCTAAACAACCAGTAGCTTTAATATTGATCACCATTTCATCAGTCTCTTTCATATGATCAAACATAAAAGCTTGGAAAATTAGATAACTCTCAAGCGGTGTAACACGATATTGTTCGCGTGAGCAAATTTCACGAATTTCTTGATTGAGGCACCCATTGGAGTCTAAGATCCACATACTATTAATTATTTTTTTTTGTCTTTTATTTTCCAAATGGTGAATAGTAACATCGCTTATTCTTGAGTATCGCCACCCTAATAATTATTATTTTCAAATATATAATAAAAAAACGTTTTTTGCTATATATAATCAAATAGATAGATTGTAAAAAATGTTTAATGCTTACCATCGCCTTCACGAACTGCAACTCTCAGAAGAATTTCTTCACCAAGAATAACTGTTCCACCAGGTTGAATTCTTGAATCAAATAAATTATCCGATCCAAGAGTTTTTCGGTATAAACCAATTTCAGTTTCAAATGCATTTTTATGACCACCTGTTGCTACTCTTGGAGCCATTCTAGCGGATCTACGAGTTAAATAAATACACCATAAGTTACTTATGATATTTCAATAAAGAAACTTATTTAGTTTTATAAAAAAAAAAGAAAGAAATTTTTAAACTAAATATTTCACTCACGTATCAAGTGTTTTAACGTGTATTCTTTTGGTATGTGAAGTTATTTTTTCTTGAGTACGACATTTTAATAAAATTTTAATATCTTCATTAAGTTTAAGCCCAGATACAGCAGCAAATCTAAGATTCAAACAATAAAATTTACCGGTATCTGTTGAACAATCTTGAACTCCACAATTCCAAAACATTTCATTACTAAAATTAAATCTGTACTCATCATTAACTTTAATTATTTTACAATAATCACTCGTAGCACCTTCAATTACCGGATAGTCAGATACTTTGGGTGGTAAAACTGATGCTTTAAAAAATACTTCATCATCAGTATTTTTACAAGACATTGAATTAATTCTAATATATTTACTGCCTTCGTCTTTTTCAAAGTTTGCATTAATTTTAATATTTGACTGCCTTATAACCGGTGGAAGATAATTGTATGATTCCCGAGGAAAGGGTGTTTGCAATTCAATACTCGGTTGAATAATATTGCTAGAAGAAATAATTGGTCGATAAAATGTACTTCTTACTCTATTATCAATAACTTCTGGTAAAACAAAATCTGGTTCTCCAGGTGGTAAATATAAATGTCTAGCAGTTGCTGTTTTATTATCATTTGACTTATTAGGAAAATTAATTAACACTTGATGTTGTTGCTGATCTTTAAGTTCTAATGAAACTCTATCAAGCTTTGTTCCACTAGACACTGATATAAAAATATTAATAATAACAACAAAACGATAGGTTTTAGTAAATTTTAAGTATTCCATATTTTTCGTAATATTATTGACTCATTTTCATGAGGATTTACGAGGAACGACTGAGTCAATAATCGTATGTTGAAACGTTTTTAAAGGCTTGGGTTATTTTCGTCTTTACATACACGTTTATGATCAACACAAAACCTGTCATTGTTCTCATATATTGAACAACATACGAGGAACACCAGCGATGCCCATTATTAAGTACCTC
The DNA here is from genome assembly GCF_029852145.1 of Microplitis mediator. Taxonomy (NCBI): domain Eukaryota; kingdom Metazoa; phylum Arthropoda; class Insecta; order Hymenoptera; family Braconidae; genus Microplitis; species Microplitis mediator. Next base: position 16,833,772 of record NC_079970.1, read on the forward strand.
ACTTCGTGATTTGGGCGATGATCAGGTACTTAGCATAAAACATCTTTCATATCCTCAATTTAAAAACTTGCGGCCATTAGCGACAACCGATAACACCTGGTTGACTGGCTGGCTTTTCTACTCTCTACTTAAGAACATGATTAACTAAAGTTGAATGATCAATTTGGGTTAAAGGGATTTCATGGCATCGAAAGTTATATAGTGACATTATTGGTGTACATTTTTGACTGGGTCAACCAGTGTTTTTAAATCGACAAGCAGTATCCTGGTGTACTGGTTAATAAAAATCATTTTATTTTCCATTATTTCTTTTTCATCATTTGTTTTGCTTATTTAATATTCAATGCTTAATCTTTTAAAACACAGTAAGTAATTTATACAATATACACTGGAAAGTAATCATAAACATGTATGTCATCTAACTGCAACGATCATTTTGTAAACTTAACAATTGCTATGATTTTAATACGTGACCGTTGGATTATTACTAAGCATTATGTGAATATTTCAAGCGATTTTTAGAAGCTATGGGAGCTATAAACTCATACTTATTAATATAATGTCATGAAAAAAAAAAAAAATAACAATAAATAAAACGAGTAGTTCTATGACATCTTAAAGTCCTTGGAGTTTAGTCAAGACAAGGTCAAACGAGGCATACTATTTTTTTTTTCTTGAATATTCATAATAATGATAATAATTAATAATTCTTCAAGTTTAAATCATTTCCTTATTATTCTTGAATCATTAAGACTTTTTGTCTTGAAATATTACCATATCTGTAGCTTATAGAAATTCTTAAATGCTTCGCTAGTCTAGGAAGTATAAAACCATGTTCTCACTCCTTCTACAAAAGGTATAAAATTCATTCATGGACGTTAGCACGAATCTCGTGTCTGGTTTCCCGCTTTATTAGTAATCACCCACAGCTTATTTAATTTTTTTTTTTTAACATCATTACACTTCTTGGAGTCTATCGACCTGTCTGGCAAGTAATTGCAGATAATTATAATTAGTATATGCAGAATTTGCATTTTTAACTAATAAAATATTTTATTAATTTTTAAATTTTCATTACTTAATCTAAAACCCTGTTTCATTACGTTTATTTGTAATATTTAAAGAGTGTTGTAATTGTTTTCATTTTCAAAAATCAAATTAGTTAATTGTAATATATTTTTTATTTTTATTAATGCATGTATTATTTACAAATTATTGTATTTCATTTAAGAACAAGCTTCATAAATATTTTTAAAGAGAATTTCCGTAAATTCAGAAGGACCGGGTCACTATAGAGTACTCGAGATACGATATCACGTTACAAATGCCATAAGGGAGTATCAACCTATTATACGCCTTTATGGCACTCGGGTGCCATAATGGTGTATCAAAAAATTTTTTTCGGGAATCGACGTAGTTATGCCTAAAACGAGCAGAAATTCAAAAAATATTTTGGTACGCCCTTATGGCACCCAGGATACCTACCGGGAGCTATAAGGGCGTACCATGTTACGTCCCCGTGAAAATTTTAATGTAATTTATTATGTTTATATTTTGATTTTTAGAAATCTATAGATTTCTTGGAATAACTTGTTTCGGGGGATTCACGGGGAAACATGGATGTGAAATTTTATAATAATAAATTTTATTTCGTGGTTTTAAATTTTATTTAATCACACATTTAATAATTAAACACCAAACTAACAAATTTAAAATTATTTAAATCCATAAGAAATTACTATTTAAATTTAGGTATCAGTTATTTAATTCAACTTGTTCAAGAATTTAATATTATTATTTGAATAGTCATACTATTTTAAATTCAAAATCATTATTTATGGTTCACAACTTAAAATTGTTATTTAGATTCATAATATTTTAGAATTCACAAATTAAGATTATTATTAAGATGCACAAAATAATATTTTTGTAACATATCTTAAACACAAATTAGAATTATTATTTAGATTCAGAAAGTAATATTTTATCATATATTTTACGTTCACAAATTAAAATTAATTATTTAGAGTAATATTAGAATTAACATTGAAAATAGTTTGTTTCACAATTCACAAATTAAAATTATTATTTAAATTCATAAAATAATATTTCTGTCATATATTTTAAGTTCACGAATTAAACTAGATATTTAAATTTAACAAAATTCATAATAAAATTTATTTGAAAATCACTTTCATTAAATAAAGTGATAAAAATAAATTATTTAAATATATTTTGCGGTTAAACTTGAATGAAAACTATTTGAAGAATCACTTTCATGAATAAAGTGATTTAAATAGAATATTTAAATAATATTTCTATAAATATATATTGTTTAATGTCTCACAGTAACAAAAAAAAACATTATTTTGAATACTCATCATTTGATTAAGATTTCCTTTTGTTATCCGTCGGAAACTTGTATGAAAGAGGACATACGTTCAAAACACTAGTTTCACAATTATGTTTTAATTCACAGAATTTTATAAATTTTCACGAATGCTTTTTATTTATTTTTGTTATTTTAATTGCCCATAAATTCATAATACACAAATAATTAAAAATCACTGCACCTCTTTATTTTAACGCAGGGAAGATAATTTAAATTTATTGATATTCTTGAATTGACTTGTAGTGGTGAAAATCGAAATGTCCTTGAGGTTGAATGAGTGATAAATTTTAAATATCCTTGAAAATTGTATGGATGATAATCCTTGATTGGACGCAGAGCGGGATCACACCCGAAAATAATACTTTATAAAAAACTTTAAATAATAGAAGGAAAACAAAACGGGGTCACACCCGGCGAGAACGGGATCACACCCGACGGTAACCGATTTAAATCGTGGACTCCTGAATTATTCTGACTGCCCCATTAGCGGATGCAGTAACTTTTATTTTACTTTGTAATTTTAGATGGTCTACCATGGTAGGGGCTATGAGAAAAGACGCAGAAACACTCTCCCATAGTTATTGTTTATTCATCAAAAATTTTACCGATGATCCAGGTTTTCTCTGAATCTTTATTTATTTAAATAAATCTGATATACCATATCAGCAATTTTTATTTGTTTAAATAAAATAAAAAGTACTGCCATCGGCAGTTTAATTTATTGCATTAATAAATAATAAAATTATAGATATTTTCCAAAATGCATAGGTCAAAATTTGTAAAACTGAAATTATTATTATATTTGATGTTCCGATAAATTTACTATTAAATTTGGGGGTATTACAGCCCTCTGAACGATCTTTTCTTGATTTTTGATATTAGGATAGCAGCAGGAGTAAGTTGGTCGTTTACTCTTGCTGCGGGCGTTTTCATTAAGTAAATCTGGGCTTCGCTCTATTGTTTTGCTCCGCCCGGTACTCAGGTTACAGCACGGTATTCGCGCCCACTCATATGTAATTTCTCTATCTATTCGTATGTTCTCTTTCGTACAAGATGGTGTACTTAATTATTCTTATGAATGTTTATTTATTTGCTATTGCTTTAATTATTTCGAACTTTATATAAATATATATATATATATATATATTTATTATTTAACGTTTAAATCTATAAATCGTATATTGGTCAGTAATTTATATATATTTAATTTAATTTGGAATATATATTTGAACATTATTTAGTTTCAAATATATATCTCATTCCATTTAAAATATATAAATTATTTTCCAATTATTTAAATGTTCATTCGGTTTATATTTATCCGATTTTAACATATATATATTATTCTAATTGTGTATATTTATTTTTATCCATATATATATATGTGTACCCACATATATATACATGCGTAAGGGATGAAGGATGCCGGGTTCGTAACACCCCCCTCCTTAGCAAAGCACTAGGGGATCTGATGCCCTAGTGCTTCATAAAACGACAAAAAGAACGGATTCGGCATACTTCATCCGTACATTTGTTTACAAAATTTTCTTATTTTAAGTGCAAAATTTATCTCGATAAGCAAAAAAAAATTATCAATAATTATTAAATTGAATTTTAACTTAGTGCTTTGTATTATTTGTAATCATGTTCTGTTCAATATCAACTCAGTTGGGAATATTTAGCATTTACAATGGTCTTCTGACAAAAATCGTAAAATGAGAAAGGAAGAGAGAAAGAATAACGAAATCAAATGAATGTTGAAGTTTCGGCCGATGTTTTCCACGTGCAGTTAAAACAAAAGTTCTTAGATGACAAAAATGCGTTTGCACCCTCAGATGCAAACGAAAAACGTCCAGCTATGCTTTTAGGCATAGAGGTAAAAATGCGTTTGCACCTTCAGATGCAAACGAAAACGTCCAGCTATGCTTTTAGGCATAGAGGTAAAAATGCGTTTGCACCTTCAGATGCAAACGAAAAACGTCCAGCTATGCTTTTAGGCATAGAGGTAAAAAATGCGTTTGCACCTTCAGATGCAAACGAAAAACGTCCAGCTATGCTTTTAGGCATAGAGGTAAAAAATGCGTTTGCACCTTCAGATGCAAACGAAAAACGTCCATCTATGTCTTTTGACATAGACGGTAAAAATGCGTTTGCACCTTCAGATGCAAACGAAAAACGTCCATCTATGTCTTTTGACATAGACGGTAAAAATGCGTTTGCACCTTCAGATGCAAACGAAAAACGTCCAGCTATGCTTTTAGGCATAGAGGTAAAAATGCGTTTGCACCTTCAGATGCAAACGAAAAACGTCCAGCTATGCTTTTAGGCATAGAGGTAAAAATGCGTTTGCACCTTCAGATGCAAACGAAAAACGTCCATCTATGTCTTTTGACATAGACGGTAAAAATGCGTTTGCACCTTCAGATGCAAACGAAAACGTCCAGCTATGCTTTTAGGCATAGAGGTAAAAAACGTCCGCCTATGGTTTCATAGGGGAGGAAAACAGGGGTAATGTTATATCCCAAAAAAAAATTAAAACTGCAGTGGGTGTTGGTAACTCGGCCGATAGTATCCGCACCTAATTGTTAATTAATAACACCAAAAAAAAATTGAATGCTTTGTTCAATATTTGCTTAAGTAAATGTAAAAGAAAAGAGAATAAGATTGAACTGCGCATCTCGCGCTGAAATAATTGTTACAAAGTAATAAAATTAAATTGTGTTTGAATAATTGTATGGAAAAAAAAAAGAATAAATTTAAATGCTCTGTTAGATAATAACAAAAAAAACTTCTTTGATTATAGGTTTGTATATATAAATATATATATCTATATATATATATATTTAGAGGAACTAGAATAGTATAGGACCTCATAGACCCTACCACCAGTTAATCATCATTGTATATAAGAAAAAAAAAGGAATTTAATGAATTTACAAATGATAGCTTCATTATTTCTAACAGGAAAAAAAAAACATTATTGTTTACATTTATGTTTGAATTGTTGACAATGATATATTGGTTTGTTGAAGACCGTAGTAATAAAACTCATTATAAAAATTGCTCTGATAAATTAAAAATTTTCATTTTGCAAAATATAGTTTGTGAAAAAAACGAAATGTAGTGATTCTTTGAAAAAAAAAAAAAAAAAAAAAAATGAATGCTTATTTGTTGATATTGATGATTTTAGGAAATGAAATCATTGTTCGCAATAAAATGTAGGTAACTACAAAAAAAAAATTGTTGAAAATAATAATAATAAAACAAAAATTACTAGTGCAATTTTTGTTAAGAGTTGTAAATGAACCTCAAATTATTAGAGTATAATTATGTAATATTTGATAAACTTTGCTTGATTGAGATAAATTCTGCTAATGATTGTTCAATACAACAATCAATTTTTAAATATTTCGTCGAGAAATAATTTTATAAAATATCTGTCAAAAAAAAAAACTTTCGTGTTTCGATTATAAGAAAAGTAGACAATTTATATATATAAAAAAAACTTATCGATAAACGTTGACTGCATTTGAAGAGTTGACTGAATGCATGAATCCTTCCGAAATGAAGTTGTAGAATAATTGAACTGCTTCAATGGCTAATTTCCTTGAGCAGCTGGATTCTGGTTTTGCCAAATGATTGGCTGCAGGGCTTATGATTTCCGCAGCAGTTCTGATGAAGTGTAATTGAATTCCCTGAGCGACTGCCTGCAGGAACGCATTGTATGGTCCGAGCGGCTGCTCCTAGAATTTCTGGATCTTCGGATGATTTTCCGAGTCCCGAAAAATTAAAATATGTACTTAAGTACATTTTGCCCCTTTTTCTTTTAATTTTGTTAAGGCATTAGAACTATTTTATATTTTAAGACACCGAAGTATCACTTATTTTAAATTGTTTCTTTAAAAATTACTTGTTGTAACACTATTATTTATGACGATTGTTTCTTTTTAGCAAAAAAAAATTCACTTAAAAAGTTTAATACTCAACTTAGATATAGATGCCCATATCATCGCGTTCAAAATTTTCATCCTCAGGAATAAGGTCAATGAAATCGTTCACAGTGTCACAGGAGTTCTGGAAGTCATCACTCTGTACTGAGACTGACAAAGATGCGTCATTCCGACGGCGGAAGATGATGTTGTTTAAGACCCCAATTTTAGCGTGCTTGAAGTATTCTCCAGCATCGAAAATATAAACCTTGTCGACGTTGAGGCCCACACTGAGTTGTTTCGCCTGCCAAATTAATCTTCTTACTGATTTTCGGGCGAAAGTAAGAGCATTGAGTAGAGTGTTGACGGCTTTTGGATCCATCCTTGCTTGTTTGTTATATTCCACTAACTTGTTCACTATTTCTTGATTCTTACTCATTATGATAATTGAATTTCACACCCGTGTTTATACAGAAACCCAAAACAAGTATCCCACCGCTGTCACCATTTTTATGTTACGTCCCCGTGAAAATTTTAATGTAATTTATTATGTTTATATTTTGATTTTTAGAAATCTATAGATTTCTTGGAATAACTTGTTTCGGGGGATTCACGGGGAAACATGGATGTGAAATTTTATAATAATAAATTTTATTTCGTGGTTTTAAATTTTATTTAATCACACATTTAATAATTAAACACCAAACTAACAAATTTAAAATTATTTAAATCCATAAGAAATTACTATTTAAATTTAGGTATCAGTTATTTAATTCAACTTGTTCAAGAATTTAATATTATTATTTGAATAGTCATACTATTTTAAATTCAAAATCATTATTTATGGTTCACAACTTAAAATTGTTATTTAGATTCATAATATTTTAGAATTCACAAATTAAGATTATTATTAAGATGCACAAAATAATATTTTTGTAACATATCTTAAACACAAATTAGAATTATTATTTAGATTCAGAAAGTAATATTTTATCATATATTTTACGTTCACAAATTAAAATTAATTATTTAGAGTAATATTAGAATTAACATTGAAAATAGTTTGTTTCACAATTCACAAATTAAAATTATTATTTAAATTCATAAAATAATATTTCTGTCATATATTTTAAGTTCACGAATTAAACTAGATATTTAAATTTAACAAAATTCATAATAAAATTTATTTGAAAATCACTTTCATTAAATAAAGTGATAAAAATAAATTATTTAAATATATTTTGCGGTTAAACTTGAATGAAAACTATTTGAAGAATCACTTTCATGAATAAAGTGATTTAAATAGAATATTTAAATAATATTTCTATAAATATATATTGTTTAATGTCTCACAGTAACAAAAAAAAACATTATTTTGAATACTCATCATTTGATTAAGATTTCCTTTTGTTATCCGTCGGAAACTTGTATGAAAGAGGACATACGTTCAAAACACTAGTTTCACAATTATGTTTTAATTCACAGAATTTTATAAATTTTCACGAATGCTTTTTATTTATTTTTGTTATTTTAATTGCCCATAAATTCATAATACACAAATAATTAAAAATCACTGCACCTCTTTATTTTAACGCAGGGAAGATAATTTAAATTTATTGATATTCTTGAATTGACTTGTAGTGGTGAAAATCGAAATGTCCTTGAGGTTGAATGAGTGATAAATTTTAAATATCCTTGAAAATTGTATGGATGATAATCCTTGATTGGACGCAGAGCGGGATCACACCCGAAAATAATACTTTATAAAAAACTTTAAATAATAGAAGGAAAACAAAACGGGGTCACACCCGGCGAGAACGGGATCACACCCGACGGTAACCGATTTAAATCGTGGACTCCTGAATTATTCTGACTGCCCCATTAGCGGATGCAGTAACTTTTATTTTACTTTGTAATTTTAGATGGTCTACCATGGTAGGGGCTATGAGAAAAGACGCAGAAACACTCTCCCATAGTTATTGTTTATTCATCAAAAATTTTACCGATGATCCAGGTTTTCTCTGAATCTTTATTTATTTAAATAAATCTGATATACCATATCAGCAATTTTTATTTGTTTAAATAAAATAAAAAGTACTGCCATCGGCAGTTTAATTTATTGCATTAATAAATAATAAAATTATAGATATTTTCCAAAATGCATAGGTCAAAATTTGTAAAACTGAAATTATTATTATATTTGATGTTCCGATAAATTTACTATTAAATTTGGGGGTATTACAGCCCTCTGAACGATCTTTTCTTGATTTTTGATATTAGGATAGCAGCAGGAGTAAGTTGGTCGTTTACTCTTGCTGCGGGCGTTTTCATTAAGTAAATCTGGGCTTCGCTCTATTGTTTTGCTCCGCCCGGTACTCAGGTTACAGCACGGTATTCGCGCCCACTCATATGTAATTTCTCTATCTATTCGTATGTTCTCTTTCGTACAAGATGGTGTACTTAATTATTCTTATGAATGTTTATTTATTTGCTATTGCTTTAATTATTTCGAACTTTATATAAATATATATATATATATATATATTTATTATTTAACGTTTAAATCTATAAATCGTATATTGGTCAGTAATTTATATATATTTAATTTAATTTGGAATATATATTTGAACATTATTTAGTTTCAAATATATATCTCATTCCATTTAAAATATATAAATTATTTTCCAATTATTTAAATGTTCATTCGGTTTATATTTATCCGATTTTAACATATATATATTATTCTAATTGTGTATATTTATTTTTATCCATATATATATATGTGTACCCACATATATATACATGCGTAAGGGATGAAGGATGCCGGGTTCGTAACAACCAAAAATTTTTTTTTCGGGAAACAACGTATTTTTACTTAAATCGCGTAGAAATGACGGAAAAAAAATTTTTTCAAATTTGAAATTTTTTGGTACGTCCTTATGGCACCCGGTAGGTACTCTGGGTGCCATAAGGGTGTACCAAAATTTTTTTTTGCATTTCTGCCCGTTTCAGGCATAACTACGTCGATTCCCGAAAAAAATTTTTTTATACGCCCTTATGCCTTTTCAAGGGTATTTTTTTCGGAATACGCCCTTATGGCATCAGTAACGCGATATGATACTACGAGGTTTCTAGGATACCTACAAAATTTTGTGAAAAAAATAAAAGAATATTTCAAAGAGAATTATGTACTTATTTTGAGTTTGTTATTTATTTTAAAGCGAAACAGTGTCCACGGTAAAATAAGACTTAGAAAAAAATTTTTCATAAAATATATTGAAAACTCATAATAGATTCATTTAATATAAATGAAATAAAATTATGTACAGTAATTCAAATTAGAAAAAAAAAATTATAAAACAAAAAAATTTTTGCAATAGTTTTCCAGAGGTACCTCATTGAACCAAAAAACAAAGTATTGTTTTATAAAAATAATTGAAAAGTAATCATGGATTTGTTCAAAGTAGATATGAAATCATGTACGATAATTCAAATCTTCAAAAATGAATTAGTTGCCCACTCCACCGTGTCCCCCGTCTAAATTGGTTAGTTCAAATAAATTTTATTTTGGATGTTAATAAGTAATTCTGAATTTTTTAAGTGCAAACTTGATTTAAAAAAAAAAATCTAAACCTAGATAGGTTCTAATCGAATGATAATTTTTTATCGCAATCGTATCATCACTTTTAAAATCTCAGCTATGGAGATGCACGAGGCATTGGTAGAGGAGTAACATTCATAGATATCTGTTGCCTATACAGAAAGAAATGTCACGATGAATAATCTTCAATTTAAAAATTAAAAGTTATATTAAATAAAGATAATCAATTTAAAAATGACCAAATGTTATAATAGTCTGAAAAAGTATAATACATTTTTCTAATATACTAGAAAAAGAGGAAAATATGTTAATTGTTTTATTTTCGCAGTTGTATATTATAATTTTTCAATGTAACCCGTCAAATCTTAAATTTAGCATTATTTTCACAGCTGATACATCGGAAATAGAAAAAAAATAAATAAAACATTTTGTGTATGCGTATAATTTTTTTAAACTGCCGCTTTTGTAAAAAACTTATTTTCGTACTTCAATCAATTTCCAAATTATAATAAAAAAAAAAAACATATCTTTTAAATGATCTAATAATTAGTTAAAAAGTTACAATCTTTGATGTGCATCTCTTGTTTTAAGAAATGAGAGCATGTGTAAATAAGTGCAATCGCAACATTGCGAGTGATCAAGAATGCGTCTCATGAAAGACAGACGAAGCTCAACGACCTTCAAACCGTAAAGAGGTAAATTCATTTTCTTTTTGCTAGTATTGTATAGTTATATGTATATTCTCAAGTTACGCTCATTATTTGTTATAAATATGGTCTATTGTTTACAAATTTGCGATTTTTAATTTAAAAATTTATTACTTAAACAGTTTTAGATATTTTGTTGTGAAATTTGGTATACAGTTTCTATGATTCTTCCCCTTCAAAATGAGAGTTTGGATGATCTGATCCGATGAATAGTTTTCATTTTTGAGGGCTGTTTGTTTACGCGGTCACGGTGAAAAAATCGTTTTTTGTTTGTAAAAAAATAGTCGCACAGCGTTTTTTTCCGGGAACAATTTTTTCTTATCGTTATTTATATTATTTTGAACAACTCCACAAAATTTCAAAACGTTTCAAATTTTTCCACCTCAAAACGTACCTGAAATCCTTATTTGACTGATCTAATAGTATTGATGAGGATACAAACATTTTAAGCAGCTCATTTCCTTATGTGCTGTTTAAAGCTGTGATTTCAGCGAATATTAAATATTTTGAATATTCCATCAAAGAGATATGAGTAGTTAAAAATTTTATTTATTAAATACATGTTTTTAGGGCAAAAATATACTTACAACACAGTATACAGATTCGGGGGGAGGGGGTATTTTTTTCTATTTTTTCTTTTTTTTTCTATTTTTACGCTTTTATAAGTTGTCTAATAAATAAAAAACTAACTACAACATACTTAATATACAAATAGTACAAGTGATACAGATAAAAGCTTGGAATCACCTCTTCTTTTGAGACTTCTAATTACAAATATACATATAGCTATAATAGAAATTTTTATCTTTTATATTCAGGGTATTAACCTCTACTAAATGAAAAAACTTTATAGTGTCTAAATATGAAGAAATATACTGAGATTGGATATCCGCGTATGTTGGGCATCTAAACAGGAAGTGGTCGAAAGTTTCTGATTCCCCCAGGTTGCAGGCTGGGCATGGCCTTCTTGGTATGATTTTAGAATTCACGAGAGAGCACCAATGTTTATTGGCAAGTCTTAATTGAGTGATGATCCTTTTCTGCTGCATAGAGGTTTTGTTCTTTAGTCGGAACGCCGCTTTCTCGGTTTTTGTTCTAAGAATATCGAATTGCCACGCGGTAGAATTTATCGTTTCTGAGTAAACTTCTTGTCTCAGCAAGTTGTCGTATTTTTTTAACACTCCTTTCATATTCTTTTCCCATAATTTTGGGTCCCACATACTCCACAGGTGGCAGGTATCAGCAGCTTGGAGAAAACACTTAGCAAGAGCAGCCCAATTATACTTAACTTTTTCTACTATTTCCCTGGAGTCCCCACACAGCTCAACTTGTCTCAGGAAGCAGACTTTTGGAAGTCTGTGATCTTCCATCTTGAATATATTAATAAGAAATTTCCACAGCATGTTAAGTCCTCTGTGTTTTAGTTTAATGAGCCCAAGTTCTAGCCTTAAGCCTCTGTTTGGAGTATTTTTTGGTAGTTTAAGGGCTTTTTTGAAAACTTGCGCCTGAATAGTCTCCAGAGTAGTTAAAAATGAAAAAAAAAAAAAAAAAAAACATCAGATGTTTAAAAGAATTTTTTTATAAAATAAAGGGCAATCAATAAAAAAAAACATGTATGCGTACTATTGCGTATCTTATCAAGCTGAAATGCTCCACTAATTTTCAATAGTTTTTATCATTAAATAAAAGTTCTTAACATTTTTTAATTGACACTTCCGATTTTTGAAAAAGTTTAACTACCTACTTCAAGTTGTTAATTTTTTTTATTTGTTAATCACTATTTATTATTAACTTCAAAGTAAAAGATTTAAGTTAGTTTTAATTCCAAAAAAGATATTTTTAAAAAATCAATCAATCATATATTGATCAAAATAATAGATTAAAAAATTATTAAAAGTTGATTAAATTAAAAAAATTGTAAATATTTTAAAGTTGATTATTGAAATACATCTGAAGTAATTTGACACTGGGAGTTTTTTTATTTTAAATTGATAAGAAAAAAAAAATAAAATTGAGTTTATACTATTTTTTTACAAAAACAGAATTTTTCGAAAACGGTGAAAAAGAAATTCAAAAATAATGCTCAACTACATTGACAAAAGTTATTTTGAAATATTTAAAAAATATTTGAAGATAAGAAATTTTTTTTTATTATAAAATTTAAGGAGTACCCTGTTTCCCCCCCTCCCCTCATCCCTCTCTCCTATTATGAACTACACAATTGTCTAGAGGTCTATTACATATTTAATATGATATTCCCACTTAAGTATTAATTATTAACTGAATAAGTCATTAACCAGCAAGGAGCAATTAGAGGCGGCTTATTAAAACAGTTTGCAGTTTTAAATAATTTATTGTAATTAATCATCGATTTCCCTTGAATTATTAATTTAACGAATTATAAATATTAGTATAATTGAACCGCTATGACAATAACAAGATACATTAATGAATTATAACAAAAAATACTTTTTGTAATTACTTAAACGGTTATAATTTTTGAACAATAAATTTTAGGACTGTTTGTAATGCAATTAAAATTTTAGGAAATTGAATTCCATTTCTAACAACTTTACACAGCAAATACTGAAATATTTATGAAGGAATTTTAGGAATTTAAGTCCTTATGATGAATATTCCAGGATTTATCATTTAAAATATACAGTCTTTAAGTTTAAAAAAAAATAGTACACGTTGAATAAAAATAAACTAATTCTTCAAATGAATGTAATTTGTAAATAATTAATTTCAGGAAATGAGCTAATGAAACTAAATTTGTTGGATATAAAATTATTTTTCTAATTACACATTATTAACTCAGTACATTTATTTCGTGTAAGTTTTGAGATATTGTCATGTGAAATTGACAAAAAATTTCTTTCGTAAATTTTTAATAGCTTGTATTTATAAAAAATGAATTGATGATTTCTAATAATAGTGATATTTTAACTTTCATGTTGCAGACTCATGTAATAATAAGTATCTTGATAATTGCTTTGATCTGCAGTAATACCAATGTTCACCCTACCCTCCATAAGTAAAATTTGTTTTTTTCTAATCATATTAAGAAAATTTTTACTACACATTAATAATTTTCTTATTTTATTTTGGAACAATGAAGGAATGAAATGTATAATTGTTTCACAGTTAAAATTAATTTTAAATAATTTTTGACAGTGAAAAGTCCCAGTGACCTTTAAAAGCGTTAATCTGTAACAAACTACCATGACTCGAATATGCATAAGTTAAATGTCATCTTGGTTTATTTACTTTATATATGAAAACGGTATGGTTACGCTTCTTATGCGATCGAGGTCATATTTAGTGTAGTGGACCATCAAGATAAAAGATTTATGTTTCAAAATATCCTGTTGCTATAAATCGTCGGTAATAAATGAATTAATCTGCACTTTGGAAAGGATTATTTATGAATCGTCAAGTGTCTACTTAGTCCAAATAATGGATCCTGCTTGTTATACTTGCAGATTAATATATATAATTTTATTGCGAAAATAATTTTGTGCTCCTTATTTTAATCTTGGTTTACAAAATAAATTAACAGTACTAATAACTATATTATTATTATTATTCTTAATTTTTAAATTATCGTCTTCTTCCACAGTAAAATTCACTTTAGTGTATTAATTATAGTAACAGTACACAGAAAACAACGATTTCTTGGTGCAAGACATATTTTTCATTTCGAAATGAAAACAAAAAATTTCTTAGGACTAGAAAATTTTCGTTTTCAATTCATAATACAAAAATTTTCTTGAGGCGAGTAAAAATTTTTTGTGCCAAGAAATTCTTTATGACTATAAAAGGCGTGTGTCTTCTTTTGTAAAAATCGTTTACATTAAAAAAGGCACATTGTAAATTTAAATGAATAGGAAACGTTAAAATCCGAGTAAATGTTTAAAAACATGAAAAGATAAAAGAAGAATACAATATATCAAGTACCGGCTAAGAATCATAGATTTAAAAAGCGACTTAAATAAAATTATTATTATTATCAAATGTATTTATTATTATAAAATTATATAATTATTCATTATTAGGTTCAATGAATTAAGAGAGTAATGATGATGAGGCAAACACCTGATAGTGTCTATAGAAAAAACGATTAACATCCGCCATGGCCCGTAACAAACGCGCGATCTATCAGCACGCGCCAACTCTAACGGGTAATTATATCGTCAATCTTTTCTCTCATACTTATACAATGCTTTAATAATATATAAAAAGTCATTGAAGAAATGCCTTAAATGCAAGGCACCCAAGTGTAAATGCGTAAATTCCAATCTAGTAAGATAGTGTATAAATGTAATATTAAATTTACTATAATTATACATATATAGAAAAATGAAAATAAAAAACTTTAACACTGAAACGCTCCCTTGATTTCTTATATTAGAACGTATGGGAATTGAATAACAGTAAATCTTTACTAGTCAAAATCACATTCCATGACCAGGTGGTGACGCGTCGATAGTCAAATTAGAATTTTATTCTAAATTAAGCTTTTACAGAAAAAAAATAAATAAATAACTAAATAAAATCACAAAACGGTTAGATTAAATAACAAGTCATTGTTTCAAGAGTTCAATAATCTAAAGCGCATCAATAATTTACCAAATACATATAAAATATGTTTTCAAGTTTGTTGAAAAAGTACTAATTTTTTAATGATAAGATAAGAAATATTCAAGTTCGGCTCTAAAATTGTAAAAAATTAAAAATTGTGAATAATATTTGATTCTATTTCTTTGAAAAATTATAAATAATGTAACGGCAAAAACAATCTTTGGCTAATGAAAAATGTCGTTGAAATGCGTGGCATGATTTGAAACATTCTTTATCAACTATAAATATAGTGACGATGAGATTTGAAAATAATAAAAAAATTGTTTTAAAAATATCTTTTTTTTTTATCATTTATTATTTTTTATATTAAAACAAAAAATGTTTATATTTAATTACGGATAGTTATTTTAAAATAAATGCGTAGTAGAGTGGCTATTTATAAATGAGTTAATGGCAAAAGTACCGGTTTTAAATAAAATTTATTGGTGTTAATTTAGCGATTGTGGAAAAACCTGTTTTTTTTTATCCCAAAAATCAGTTATATACGAAAGAATATAACGACATTGACCTACAATTGTAACTTGGTAATGTCAGTAACCGCTTCTCATTTCGACTCTTGTACATATCTTAAACCGTGTAGCGTTTCGCGAGCCGCTGATTCTTCCGCCCCTCAGACCGGAATACCGCGTAAGAAATAATTTTTTCTCCCAACCTGCCCGCAATACTCAAATATTTTAAATATAATTTAAATGTAATTACACATTGATTATTATGAATAAAATATTATTAACGGACGTTATTTTAACTACTGTGTAAAATAAAAAATTCATAAATTTTTTTTGCTAATATTATTGTTTAAATTCTATTAATTCAATTGTCATAACAACAAATTATTTAAATTATGCCACAAAATTAACGGTAGTATTAAGAAAAAAAAATTATTAGTTAAAAGACAGAAAGTCGTCACGGGTCTTGTTCTAAGCGATACTCTATCTTCTTATGTGAATACTGAAGAAGTAAAAGAAGAAGAGGACTTATGCTTATGACCAGAATGGTTGTTAGCTGAGGCATCAGGCATGCATTAACAGTACTCAACTGTACTCTACGGTTGGGCTGGTGATTCCCTGTTTCTTTACTTCCCTTCTTCACTACTTATTCCAACTGTCTGCGGGGGGCTTAACAAGTGTCTTCACCATAACGCTCAGTCCATCGGGAACCTTCATCAAAATTACATCATTTTCAACAAGTTGTTACTATTGTTAATTTGTTTATCATTTATATCTATAGATCTATACAATAGACCTGTTTTTTATTTTTTATAAAAATTTTTTTTAATTTTTAAGTGAATATTTAATCACATTTTAAATGATGTGGAGAATTCTCATTGCTGGATTTTTTACGGTTTGTGATAAAATATTAATTAATATATTTGTGAATTATTATCATAAGATTCTCAATAATATTAAGGATGTTTTCTTTTTACCTCACAAGTGAAAATTTTATTTTTGGTCAATTTTTTCTTTATAATACGCAAATTATCGATTTAGTTACGGTGCGAAAGGCAAATGCGTGACTTGACTTGACGTTCATACAATAAAAAATTGAATGTACAGCTATACAATTATTCCCTTAAGCGCTTGAAATTACCGCGGCACGTGCTTCACTCGCATCTATTTAGTCACGCGTATATATTATCACGATTGCAAATATATAGAAAAATAATTCCATTAAATTATAATAATTAAATTACAGGTAACACTAGCTCAAGATTACGAGGTATCGGATATTCAGTGTAGCTCTACAACAGCTACAACGGATCTTCTTACTGCTAAAATAAAACGTCCGGTTGGATTTAAAGGTTCACCGCTCTTCGCTGATGACCGCGCTGCTGATCCTCTGACTGATATTCAATGCCAAATACGGCCCGATCCAAATGATTCATTAGAAGATAATTACTTTTTAAAAGTCACTGATTTTTCACGTTGTGGAATACTAAAAAGAAATGTAAGCTACTGTCAAACGTAAAATTAAATAAAAAATAAACTTTTAAACGAATTAAGAGGGGAAACGGGTCTGAGATACAAAAAAAGAGCAGATTTTTGTGATTTTTTTTTTTCAGAGTACCTTCGTTATTAAAATTCTTAAAATTTGTGACATTATTAAGCATCATTCCAAGAATATTCTGCTAAATTTTCATAAAAAAATATTGAAAATAAGCCAATGGTAGTGGGGAGAACCGAGTCACCTAAAAAAAAAAAGTTTCCATGCTGTAGGCAGGATAACTCATGACTGCCTCATCTGAAATCATGAAACCAAAAAGATTTCTTTAGTACATAAGTTTATCTTGGATTTGAACGAAGGAATAAACAAAATTGTATTCATTTTTAAATTTTAGGTAAAGATGCAATCAAAAAACTCTCATTTTTGCCAAAAATTTTTCCTTTTATTTAATTAAAAAATAAATAGTTATTGAAAAAAAAAATCCTTCGTTTAGATCTAAGATAAACTTATGTACTAAATAAATCTTTTTAGTTTTTTGATTTCAGATGAAGCAGTCATGAGTTATCCTGCCTACGGCAGGGAGACTTTCTTTTAAAATGAATCGTCTCTCCCCTCTACCACTGGCTTATTTTTCAATATTTTTTTATGGAAATTTAGCAGAATATTTTTGCAATGATGCTTAATAATGTCACAAATTTTAAGAATTTTAATAACGAAGGTACTCTGAAAAAAAAAAATCACAAGAATATGCTCTTTTTTTGTATCTCAGACCCGTCCCCCCCCCTCTTAAAAACACGATGTATTTTAATTGTATTTTAAAGGGGTTTATTCACCTGAGAATTTGGTTTCCGGCTTTTCCTGGAGTCGTCATGTTGGCAGATCAAGAATTAATTTTAATGTGTAGACCACCGGAACCAACGCTTTTGAGACATAAAGCTGCAGGTTTTGCTGGAACATTGTAAGTTTATTTAGCTTATTCTGCTTTAATAAAAATTGCATTAATTAAATTAATTTATTTAAGCAATAATTATATTTACAGCCCTCATGGTGCACGAGTATCAGGTATTGTAGAGGAAACACCCGGACGTTTAGAGTATGAAGTAGCTTTATATCGCGAAGCAGTTGGAAATACTTCTGAAAGTTCAATTGGTTCTGAAACAGTAGATCAAGCTGTTCCAATCGGGACAAAGCTTCAATTACGTGCTCGAATAAGTGCCGAAAGTGCTTGGGGATATATTAAATTAATTGAAGTGACAGTGAGTCCTGATCCAGATCAACCAAATGCACCTGGTAGTGTTATTCTTGTTAAAGACGGCTGTAGAAATCGTGATTTCGCATCAATAATTCCCCATCAACCAGCACGCTATCGCGATAGAAAAAATGAAGTATTTCTTGACTTTGAAGCCTTTCTCTTGAGCTCAATGCGTGAAAGATCAACTTTGTGGATTCATTCACAGATAAAAGCTTGCATAGAGCCTCATGATTGTCAACCAGTGAGTATTTTTTTCATTTTAAATAGTCTATAATAAGAAAAAAAAAAATTTTTAATTGATAATAAAAATAATACCGTAAAATATCCAAGGACTTTTGTTTGGATCTTTTTGAGCCGTCTGGTCATGGAAAACGTAAACGTAGAGCATCTGGTTCAATTGAAGAAATGTTAAAGACAAATGAACCGAAAGTTGAACGTTTAATTAAAAATTATAATGACTCCACGCAATTTACTAAGATTAAAGAAAATATTGAATATACTGTCATGATGCCAAGTGGTAATTAAATAATTAATTAATCAACATTAGAAATATTTTTCGATCGGGTTTGTTGATAAAAATTTATTAACGATTATTTTATTTTATTTTGTAGATCTTTATGATAAAGTTGCCCTAGGCTTAGAAGGAAATTGTGGGAATTTCCTTTACATTGCTACTGGCCTTGGAGTATTACTCATGTTTTCAGTATTTATAATGTGTTATCTTGTTTCTCGGTTACACAACGTAGCCACTAATGTGCCTCAAAATAAATCCATCGATGAATTAATCAGAGAGCGTTCAAGAAAATATTGTGATCCTGCACCTGGATATACTGGTCGTACGACTATGCAATAAAAAAAATTTTTTAGTAGGATTTTTCTTCTCATAATTCATTTATCGTGTGGTATTATTACATTGTCATCCAGAATTACTTCATTTATCACAAATCATAATCATCAATCATTTTTTATCGATAATCTACATACTTTTATTTAAAGAAATTAAATTC
Organism: Microplitis mediator; assembly: GCF_029852145.1. Classification (NCBI taxonomy): domain Eukaryota; kingdom Metazoa; phylum Arthropoda; class Insecta; order Hymenoptera; family Braconidae; genus Microplitis; species Microplitis mediator. Next base: position 16,853,245 of record NC_079970.1, read on the forward strand.
TCTTTTGTAAGAGATGTGCAAAGCTATGACGTGACCTGAAGAAACAAGAATTGCGACGTTTTTTTTTGCTCATCAAATATTGCGTATAATTTATAACTGTATTATTTTTCTGTGGAATAGGGCGTGGTAACTTATTAAATGGACTGAGTGGTTTGGGGTAAATTATTACTTTGTATATAGGTACAAAAATATATTTATATAATTTATATATTTAGGTATATAATGAATTGATATATTTTTTAATACCATTGACAATTTTCATAATTATTTTCTTTTGTTAGTGAATTTAATTTTAAGTTGAGTTATCACTATAAAATAATTTTTTATATTGGAAACTGTCAAAGGTTATTAAAAAAATAAAAAATTGAATAAATAATTAGCATAATTAACATATATTTTATCTGACTGATATGATATTTATTAAATAGAAATTAAATTTAAACAATATATATAAATATATATACTGAGTGTTCTTAAAATTATAAAAATAAAACATTAACCTTGATTGGCCTTCACATGTCTTTGGTATTTTTTTGTTTATGTTAACTTGTATACTTCGTAAGTGAATACTTAAAAGAATCATGTAACAAAAAATAAAAATTTATTCTGACACGTATGGCGCATAAATTTTTATTATAAAGTGAAAATTTTTTTTGTTCTGTAAAACAATCAAACTTAAATTTTATTTTATTAAATAGATATGATTAACAATAATACATTTTTAATAATCTAAAGTCTTTTAAAATTCTTAAAGCGTCATCATAGGCTACTTTAAAAGAGTGAGTCTGGCTCTATACCACACACGATGATTTCGTTTTATTGTTATAATTATTATTTTATTTTTTTAAATGATAAGAGGCAATAAATAAAAATTTAAACATTACCGTTTGACATTCACACTTAAATAAATTGATTGTTTCATTTAAAATAATTTCCATACGGATTTAATTTTATTTAAAAAAAAAAACAAAAAAAAAGTTATATTTTTAATCAGATATTTCCTTTTTTTGTGATTTAATGAAGGCTTCGTGCGCAGCAATTTCTTTTTTCTCCTTTTTTAAATTTCTATCCTCGAATTCCAACCTGTAATTTAAACTACAGGTTTAACATCACTATGAACTAAATAAGAATTATTAAAATATATATATTTATCTTAATATAAATAAACTGATAACTAAATAAATAATACTTTTAATCATTAGTTATGAACTAAATAAATTATAAAATATAGTTTAAGTATATACTTCAATGCTATCAACTTCGTTATAATATACAAATAATCATTTATAATTATTTTAAGTAAAGAATACAATTAACTATTCGATAGCGTTTCGTTAGTACTATTTGAATAGTTATTTGTAACTCTTTTACCTTATCAGGTTGGAAGCAATTGTAATGTGATGTCACGATGCAAAAAAAAAGTAATAATAAAAACAAATTAAAATTAAAAAAATAAAAAGTGCCACCCGGTCATACCCAGAATGAAAAGGTATATTTCTTATTTTCAAATTATTTCAATTTTTTTCAAATATTCGAGATCATCAATTTGTTTGAAGAAATTGTTATAAAACACAAGTTATGTAGTGAAAATTAAAGCTAATTTCACGAACTTCAAGATGCATTTTACGAAATTAAGTTATCGGTATATATAAAATGCTATTTTTACGAAAATTAAAAAAAATTTCAAACACCCACATCTTCTAAATTATTCGATCGATTTTGCTTATCTTCGAACTTGATCAAGGTAATTTTTCAAAGAACAATCGTACTAAGTTTCATTAAGATCCGATAAAAATTGTAGCCAGCATCAATCTGACATGGCGCGTTATATCACATTCATATATGAAATTTTGAACCGATGACATTTTTCGGCGTTTCTCGGCAAAATAAAACATATTACAGTAAAATTCTTTGAAAATTGCGACATGAGACCCTCTACAATAGCTATATTTCTAATAGAAATATATATAAAAATATTTAAAAAGAAAAAAAAATAGAGGTAATTATTAACAAGAATAAAGGATGTTTTATTGGAAATTCGAGCAATAACTAATTACAAAATATAAAAATGCAATGAATTATCGTTTGTTCAAGCACGCTATAATTGAATAAAGCTCCTCTGACCTAAGAGTACGTAAAGGAAAAAAAAAAAGATGCATACAAATTGCTTAGACAACATAAAATTTCTATTTAAATCTAATGCTGAATCACGGAAGTAAGCATAAATAAATAATATTATTAGTAATACATGTAATACCTTAAAACAAATCAATAATTTACACTTCCGTAGCATCAGCGTCAATCAGAGATGCAAGAGCTAAATAATACAATTTTTTTTTAAATTAAAAAAAAAATTTCTAACATACACTCAATTAATAATTCTTGCATCTCTTATACATACAATAATCAATAAATACATATATATTCAATATATAATCCTACCTGTGTAAAATAATTCTTTCAATGATTTTCTCGGTGGTCATATCATTTTTACTATCCAATAATTTAAATTTATTTTGTCTTTTAGGTTCAGTATAAGGATCAGTACCACGTTCACATGGCATTATTGGTGTTTGACCATGACAAACAATGGAAACATTAAAGTGTTCCATTAAATCTTTCGTCACTTCATAAGGCGCACCAATAACGACTTCATTGACATACTAAAAGATTAAAAATGCGAATAATGAATAAACATTTAATTAAATCAACTATATTTTTTAAAATAGTTTTTTACCTTGCAAGCTAATACACTGAGAACTCGTTCATGAAGATTCATAATAGGATGATTACCACATTTGTAACGATTAACTGCTGGATCAGTGTGTAAACCAACAATTAAATAATCCCCTTCCCGTTTAGCAACTTCCAAAAAATCTAAATGCCCAACGTGGAATAAATCAAACGCCCCAGCAACATAAACTATTTTATCACCAGGTTGTGGACTCTTTCCATCGCTGAATTGAATTATTTTTTGAGTTGTAGGTAAAAATTGTGAGCATCCTGTCCAGGGACTACGAGCTGATCTATCTTGACCCATACTTTCGCTTGGTTCTCTATCTACACTGTATTCACTGTCACCTTGTTTGAAATGTTGTCTAGTCATCAGTAGCATACGTCCTACTAAATCTGTTGTTGAAACACCAGCCGTTCTTTGAACTTCTCTAATAAAAAATCAATAATTATTTATTAATGAGTTTGAATGCAGCAGACATCAGACAAATTTAAAATTATAAATAAATAGAGTAAATAATCAAAAAAATAATATTTATTAAGAATGCGCTTATTAATTTTTAAAATTTAAAATGCGCATTTTTTAAAAATTTTATTTTATCAATTATTTATTCTATTTATTAATGTCTGATGTCTGCTACAATTAACTCATATTTATTAATATTTAAAATAAACAAATTATAAATTATCAATAAAAATAATTAAATATATTACCTATATCGACCGGCAGCTTTTACAAGATGATATGTATCAACTCCGTCAGCTGTCATTGTAATGTCATCACCGTGTACACAAAAATCACAATTATATTTATCTAATGTTTCTAGAGTTGTGACGTAAGGAGCACCTTCAACAACTTCATCTACCCATTTTATACCTCGTACCATTTTGTACCTGTATCATAAAACAGTAATTAATATTTATCAACACAAATATTATTTTTAAAATAAAGAATATTTATATTTTACTATTGAACAGTTTCATTGATATTATTTTATACGCATATTAAATATTAAATAACTTCTAAGTTATCAATTATTATACTATTGCAAATTGTAATCGGAGGTTTACAACAATAGTTCATTTAACAAGAAAAATATCAAAACTATACACAACTGCTGATTATTTTTTTTCCTCATTGTATTTTACAATAGTCTATTAGACATTTAATCGTGTCAATTATCATAATGATAAATTATAAATAAAAATTGTCAAGCGTCATTTTCCGGTATCATTATCTACAAACTGTCATGTGAAATTCTTGACATACTAAACATTAATAATTAAATTTGATATAACATATAATGTAAGCAAGCATAATATAGCTATCAAGTTAAACGTATCATGAAACCTACCGAATTACAAATTAATGACTCATTTATTGATTGTTACGATGCAATACAGTAGTCATAAATATAACATAACTTGCTCAAACATTTAATTATTAGTAAGGTATATACTTTGTACTATTATTGATTTAAAAAATAACAGTTGAAATAAATTATACCTAATCTCACATTTATAATTAATTAAATTATAGTTATGAAAGGTCAAGGATCCAGGACTTCCTGCTTAAGCTTATAATACATATACTTTAAATAAATATTAAACTTTGACCTTTTGGAGTTATAATTTTACAATTGTGTTTTTACTGTTAAATATTAAGTCAAGTCATTATGATAGTTATTATTTTAAAGAGTTTGTATAAAAATATACTTTAAATAAAGTCAACTAAACGAGTTTTAACTTTTTATCGTAATGTTAAATAGTAAATAATTTTTAAAAATATATTGTATTAAAAAAATTTAATACCTTTCCTCTTGTGTAAAAACCGGTGGCCCTTTATGTTTTGATATTTCTTCATCAGTATGTACTCCAACAACTAAATAATCACCAAGAGCTTTAGCTTGTCTTAGAGAATTAGCATGTCCAAAATGTACCATGTCATAACTATAAATAAAAGTTATTTAGTATTTATTATTACAATCATAAATCACTATTATTATTATTCTATTACCCAAGTAAATGATTTTTTGTAATAAAAATATTAATATGATGAGCAATAAATAATAAAATTAAAAATAGTATATAATTGGATAGCTGAACAATATTAAAAAAAAAAAAATTTATTTAAATTACTATTATTTGAATGAAATATTATTGATGCTTACCATCCATCACACCATACACGAACTTCTTTACGTTTTTCACTCATATTTGTATAAAAATATATATCTATTTTAATATTAATAAATTAATTATAATTATTCATAAGTATTATAATTAAAAAATAAATAATAATATAATTTTTAGTAAATAAATTAACCAGAGTAAAAATCAAATGTATTTAATATATTTAATTAAAAAAAGTGACATCGAAACACTCGGAGAACTGAAGCCGAACTGAAATGAATCGAGTGCTGCCAGTTATTCCCATGTACTGCGCATTAACGTCATCTATTCCTACGCATATGACGTCATTAAGCGAAAATTTTGTATTTTAAATGAGGAAAAGATGTAAAATCATTTAATATAAGGTTGATTGCATTTTTTTATTTTTCCTCATTAGTCTTTTTTTTTTTTTTTTTTTTTTTGACACAACGTGATATGCAAATCAAATGAAGAATTTTTTTAAATGAATAATTACATGCAGACATTAAAATGTAAAAAAAAGCACAAGGTATAATTAGCTCAAGGTTTTGTTTATGTTTTTATTTTATTTTTTGATCTAGTTGAAACTGATAGTAAAGCCAATTTTAATAATGTCTAGTCTAGACTTTTAAATGAAAATTACATACAAGATGAAACAAACGTAATTAAATAATTTTTCTGCGATATATGAATTTTTTATATTATTTTAAGAGATATGACGCGTGGAGCGCGACTCTGACCATGTCGGATGATTTCCGATAACGGTAGACCCAATCGAATCTTGAGTATTCCTTCTCGGGTATCCCGTTGGTAATTACTATCACATTTTTTTTCAAATTCTTATCAATAAAGAAATAATAATAATCAATCAACTATATAATTCTAATTTATTATTTATTTCACTGATACATATTTGCTTATATTTATTTACTTATTTTAAAGATATTATTATTTGATCGCGTTAAGCGTGCATTTATAAATACATTGGGCGAATGTAAAAAAAAGTTGTGTTTAACCTTTTTTTCTTTCTCGTGTTGTTTTTTAAAATCTTCCACAAATAGAATAATACATTCTAACTTGTTTGATTAATCTATCAATTAATCATTTTTTTTTTATTCTAAATAAAAAATATTCTATGTACTTCCTTCGCATATTGACTGCAGTAATTAATTTGAATTCAATTGCTGACGTTTTATCTTTTGGATGATTCAATTTATTTGTTTATCTCAACAATTAAACTTTATTTCATCAATAACCATTTCGTTGATTGTAAGAATTACTACTTCCGTATGAATTGCCATTTTGATTATAACTATTTGAATTACCACCTCCATAGTTATTTGATGGAAAAGGTTTATTGTTAAAATTATTTCCGCTCATGCCACCTTTAATTGAAAAATTATCTTTTATTTATAATTCTATAATTAATATTATAACTTGAATATATATAAATAAAAAATGATATTAACCTGCATTATTTCCACCCCATTTATTACCACCAGCTCCAATGCCACGATCTCCTCCATTATTACGATCAAATCTGTTTCTATCACCGGAATCTCGACCACCTCGAGATCCACCACCACGTGAATTACCACCACGTGGTCCACTTCCACCTCCATTTCTTCCCGAAAATCTTCCTCCTGAATTATTAAAAAAAAAATTATTTTTATTTTTGCTTCCTTTTATAAAATAAAAAATTGCTAATATTTATAAATGAATTACTTTTAAATGCATTTGGATTTCTTGAAAGTTCGTACAACTTTGGGTTGACAACTTGTTTGGCTTCTTCTAAAACTTGGATCAAATCACCGGCTTTGTGTGCATTGTTAGGAGTAAAAAAAGCATACGCTGTTCCAGTTCGTCGTGAACGTCCAGTACGTCCAATACGATGAACATAGTCTTCAGAATTCGATGGATAATCAAGATTTATGACAAACTTGACATCTTCAACGTCTAATTACATTAAATAGTATTATAAAAGAAATAATGATTAAAAATTGTTTCTCTTGTGGTGCAATCGAAATCATAAAGCAATTTTTTTAAAAGCACAATGACTGATGTGAACTTGTAAACTATGAAAATAGAATTTTAAATTAATAATAAAATTTAAACAAAAAAAAATTTATCTTAAATAGCTATTGGTATTTAAAATTGAATGAATACATTAAATAAAATTCTGTTTACATGGTATACAATCAGCAGAAGTGAATCGACCACAAAGAGCAACCACATTTAAATTACCTGTTGATTTTAAAGGCTGGAATGTAAATACATTTGTTTGGAAATGTATAGGAATCAGAGCTCAGATGGTTGTCAAGTCTCGCATGAGAGATTAGCGAGCTCTAGATTAATGCATTAACAATTTCACACCCGTCTCTCCCGCACCAAAGTATGGATCTTTGTTGGATTTTATCTGAATCTCAGTTTCAGTCCAATAATTCATTGATACGTTGTAGTTGAAGTATAAGAAACAATTACATATCTCAATATATTTATTCCCTATATAATAAATTTTATTGCAATGTCATGAATAGTATGGACGACGTATTTAATGAATGAATGATTATTTAATTGCTAAATAAAAATTTTAATTATTTTTGAGTAAATTGTCGTCAATGGATTTCATGAGCATTGCAGAAGACAGTTGATTGATGCTGTTTTTGAACTTAAATTAAAAATATAATTGATGTATTCCATAAGTGTTCGTCTTGATTAGATGCCCTAACATTAACTTCCATACTTTGGACCGTCGCAGGTACAGAGCGAGAGTGTGGTATTTCAACAAGTGGCACGGTTGATACCGAGGCACAGCGTAATGTTAGCTTGTTGCGAGGGGACAGCAACCAGCAGTCACACCTCGTTCAATTATTTTTTCCAAAGCAAGCTCTTCCAGAGTTCTTATCATTGATAAAACTCCGTCGCATGTGCCTCTGAAAACACATAGAACAGCATGTTATTACCAGACTGACAAGACTTGTCTCGTTCTGAACAAAAGATAAATAAAAGAATACCCTCACTAACATCTTACCTTCCGCATTTTTTATCTCAATTACCTGTAAATTATCCAAATATTCTTTTTATCTATTTTAATATATTAATAAATAATAAAATTCTTAATAATTGAATAATTTTTCGATTCCCTGAACTAAGTTTTATTTATTGTTGCCTGTGTAAAAAGCTTAATAGAGCATCAGCGTCAATCAGTCTGGCATATGCCGTTATCCGTGGCCACATTTACAAGATATCGACTGTTAATTAACGCGGTAATAACCATCGCAGCCCGACCCTTACATCTTATTTAATCACTTGTCAATATATTCTTACCTAACCCACGTGCTGCAACATCCGTAGCTACTAAAATTGCAGATCGACTACTGCGAAATTCTAAAAAAAATTAAATTTAATATAAATTAACAATTAATTACAATACAAACATATAATTATGTAAAATAAAACTTACGATTAAGAACGTAATCTCTTTCTTGCTGACTCTTGTCACCATGAATACCAATCGCTTGCCATCCATATCTATTGATAGCCCGTGTAATATCATCAACTTTTCTTTTAGTCTCAACAAATATAATTGTTTTATTTTCTGGTTCATTTGAAATTTCTTCTAATAATTTCATAAGTTTACTTTCTTTTTCGTACTCCTCACACACATCAACGATTTGCAGAATATTATGATTAGCAGACAAAGTCAATGAACCAACATTTATTTGTATGTAGTTTGTTAAAAATTCTTCAGCTAAATTTTTAACTTCTTTTGGCCATGTTGCTGACCACATAAGTGTCTGTCTGTCAGGACGTATTTGTTCAACAATTTTTCTTATTTGTGGCTCAAATCCCATATCTAACATTCTGTCGGCTTCATCAAGTACTAAATATGTGCATCGTCGTAAATTAGTCGTACCGCGTTCTAAGAAATCAATTAAACGTCCTGGTGTTGCAATACAAATTTCAACACCACGTTCAAGATCACGTGCTTGTGGTCCTTTAGGTGCTCCACCAAATATACATGTATTTCTTATTTGTGATGAAACACCAAAATCAGCAGCAACTTGTTGGATTTGTTGTGCAAGTTCTCTAGTTGGTGCTAATACAAGAGCAATAGGTCCATCGCCTCTATTTAAACGTGGTTGATTATTTATGTGTACAATTGCTGGTAAAATATACGCCAAAGTTTTTCCTGAACCTGTTTGTGCTATACCAACCATATCACGACCAGAAAGTGCAATAGGCCAACCTTGTGCTTGAATTGCTGTTGGTTGATCAAAACCTTGTCTACGTAATTCAGTTAAAATATAATCAGGAAAACCACCGTCTTCAAAATATATATTTGGACCTGGTACCGTTAGACCTTTAACTGTTATTTCTCTATTAGAACGATAAGTCTCAACAGCATGTGATGAACGTGTCATACAACTTGTGTGCGGTTGATAAAAATCTTTACAAAATGGCTGGAGACTATTCATATCCCAACGAGGTTTTCGTAATCTTTCACCTGGTTGACGATTTTTAAATGAATTACCACCACCAAATCCACCGCCGTCACGATTACCTCCGACATTTCCATAACGAGATCCACCATCTCTATTACCACCAAAACGACCACCTCCAGGTCCACCTCGTCCTCCACCTCCACTTCCTCGTCTATCGTTTCGATCACGATCACGAAAAGCCCTGTCAAATTTATTCATTTTTCATTACTTATGATTCAATACTTTTAAAAATAAACATTTATTCAACTATATGTTTAATGAATTTTTAGTTCTAATTCTGTATACAATAACTGTATATATTGTGACAGAACTTTTTTTTTTTTTTTTTTTCATTAAAAACAATTAAATCTAGATATTATTACAACTATTTATGATACTTACATGTTTGTATAATTAAATTAATTGAAAATTAATATTTTTGTAAACTTGATTTACTCTATAAGTTTAATTATTTTTTAACAATTGATAGGAACGCGTCACGAGCGAATTAAGTCTTGTCTGATCTTACTCTGTCTAAACGTCAATGGCGGAAAAGTAGTACACAAAGTAGTCCCTCAATTATTTATTTCACTTCATAATTATTAAAAATAAAAATTAAATATCTTAAAAAATTCAATTATTGAATGATTAAAAAATATAAATAATTGTGAAAATTTATATAAATACCTGAAATAAATATAATATATTATTTAAAATTTCTAATTTAGGTATGTGGATCAATATGAATGAAAAGAGTAGGAGTTCAATGGGCGAATCACAAGCATGAATTTTTGGCGGTTAGTTTAAATTTTTAGTTTCATAATATAAAAGGAATAGAAGTTTATTTTTTTATTAATTGCATGTTCTTTATTCAACAGTTTAATTCTAAATTCAGTCACAGATCACAGAAACTTGGAATTCGTTATGAATTAAATCACACATTAATACGAAGTTAAATTTTAAATTAAATTATTAAATATATATACTTATTAATGTAGTTATAAATATACTGTGAGATGAATTAACAAAACAAAGAAAAAATAACAAGTTAATTTAAACAGCTATGTTTATACTTAATACTTTTTAAAAGTATGTTAGATTAATATTTAAATGTAAATAATAATGAATGTGAATGTAGCAGATATCAGACAAATTTAAAATTATTAATGAATAGAGTAAATAATAAAAAAACTATTATTTATAAAAAATGCACTTATTAATTTCAAAATTATTTAAATGCGCATTTTTTAGAAATTTTATATTAATAATTATTTACTTTATTTATTAATAATTTTAAATTTGTCTGATGTTACATTCACACTCATAAATAATAGAGATATTTTAAGTATTTTTGTTTGAGAATTACACAAAGTTTGTGATTATTTAAACTAAATTTTATAATAATAAATGAGTGTGCAATTACTATCATTATCTATATGTCTTTCTTTTTTTTTTGTTTTTTTAATAAGAATTTGGTGCTGAAAAATTGCAATCGTATCCAGTGTCATTGTTATGATAAGCAGGATTATTTTGTACGTAGTTTCTTTGTGTATTATAACCATACGAATAATTTTGACCAGATGATTGTTTCGTAGATTGATTATTATAATTTGATCCTGGATAAGAATTATTACCAGATTGATAAGACATTCCACCTCGGTAGTTATTGTTATTATTATTACTGCCTCGGCCTTTTCCATTATTTTCATAATTACCCGGGCGTCTATTATCCATTCTTTCATTAACTCTTGGAATTTGAGCACCGTATTTTTTAGCACCTAATTGAATAAATTTAATAAGTATAAAAGTTTATATTTTATTACTATTATTTACATTTTTAAAAGTAAAAGTAACCTTTGCCAGCGAGGTTTGCAGACTTAGCAAGTTCTGCCATTTCACTGAGACGTGGATTTATGTTTTGACCAGCTTCACGTAATACTGCAATTAAATCTTCAGCATGTTTCATATTGTGTGTTGTAAAAAATGCATATGCTGTCCCTATCTGACGTCTTCGACCAGTACGTCCAATACGATGAATATAATCTTCCGATGATGATGGATAATCAAAATTAATAACGTATTTTACGTCGTCAACATCTAAAAAAATTTTTTGGTACTTTAAATATTTTATTTCAGTATACATGTAATTTATATATTTTATTTCAAGGAATTTTAAATCTAAAAATATTTAAAAGAATTCTTAATATCACATATAACTATAATTTAATTATAAGCGAATGAGAAAATAAGAATGATGTCATTGTATTAATACCTGAAGTAATCGTATTAGAGATACTTAAAAAAATTCCTGAGCATTATAAAGGCAATTTTATAGAAAAATCTTAAATATAATTTTACACATCAAACATTAAATTATTAATGAATTTTGAATCAGTTATTAAGAAAGGAAAATCTTTAAACATTGTGACGTATTGTTATACAATTCTTTAAAATAAAATAATGACTAAGAAAAAAAATTATAACTATAAGTATAAATTATTAAAAATTTACCTAAACCACGAGCTGCTACATCAGTCGCTACGAGTATTGGTGCTCGTCCACTTCGGAACTCCTGTAAAACATGATCTCTCTCATGTTGATTTTTGTCACCATGAATACTTAAAGCCATCCATCCATCTCTTCTTATATTTCTTGTAATATCATCAACTTTACGTTTGGTTTCAACGAAAATAATTGTTTTATTTTCTTTCTCAGTACCAATTTCTTGTAACAAACGCTGTAGTTTAATATCTTTTTCAAATTCTTGGCAAACATCAATTATCTGAATAATATTATGGTTGGCAGACAATGTCAATGACCCAATATTTAATTGAGTATAATTAGTCAAAAAATCTTCAGCCAAAGCACGAACTTCTTTTGGCCATGTTGCTGACCACATAAGAATCTGACGGTCAGGTCGAATTTGTTCAATTATTTTACGTATTTGTGGTTCAAATCCCATGTCTAACATTCTGTCTGCTTCATCAAGTACTAAATAAGTGCATCGACGTAAATTTATTGTTTCACGTTCAAGAAAATCAATCAATCTTCCAGGTGTAGCAATACATATCTCAACACCACGTTCAAGATCATTAACTTGAGGTCCTTTGGGTGCCCCACCAAATATGCATGTATTTCTTACTGACGCTGTTTCGGAAAAATAATTAGCTACTTCTTGAATTTGTTGAGCTAATTCTCGAGTTGGTGCTAGAATTAAAGCTATTGGTCCATCTCCAGGATTTAACTGAGGTTGATGAATAATGTGGACAATCGCAGGTAAAATGTACTGGAAAGAATTTTAATTATTAGTTTAAAGAGAAAAAAAAAATGGATCAATTATGGCATCAATATTTGTTATTTCTTACTCCTAAGGTTTTTCCTGATCCTGTTTGAGCGATTGCAACAAGATCTCGACCACTGAGAGCAATAGGCCATCCTTGAGATTGAATAGCTGTTGGTTGTGTAAATCCTTGTTTTTTAATTCCTTCCATAATGTAGGGAGGAAAATTACCCTCCTGAAAGTGCTGAATTGGATTGGGAACATTGTTTCCTTTTACAGTTATCTCAGCAGTCTGACGAAATTTATTTATTTCATCAGGTGATCTACCAGTCGTATAAATTTTAATATTAAAAAATAAAAAAAACATAAATTTTTTTCGTATTTCTCAATGGAAAATAATTTCAAACCTCCTTGTTACAGATGGATGTTCAACGTAAAAATCTTTTTTCACTGGTTCTAAAGACGTTATATCCCAGCTTAATTTCTTTAAGGCACTCCCGGGTATTTTGCCTTTTACTCCTCCGCTGTTATTGCCTCCACGACCAATGAATCGATTGTTGCCATAATTGTTATTATCATTAGAACCACGGTCATTTCTGTTATTTCCATTACCCCGGCCTCTGCCTTGATCTCGATCACGATGAAGCCTGATAAAAAGTATAAATTATTTATTAAAAGCTAGTTTTTACTAATTAAAAAAAAAAAATAATAATAAAAATACAATTTACTCTATCAATAAATAGTATTAAGAACGGGTCACATTGCATTGATTACTAATGATTATAAAACCATTAACAATAAAAAAAAATGGCTGCATTTTACGTAATTATGAAGAGAATTATAATTTAATAGAAACTAAAATGAAAATTTTAACATTTAAATATAAGACTGTCACTTGGTACTTACATTATTTAAGCTAAATAATTCGCTTGACAACAGATTATTTTTATTTTTTCTTATATATACCGTAGTGTATTACGCGTAATCAATGGCACATTGATGGACGACTAAACACTAAACAAAAAAAAATGTTAACAATATTTTATTTTTTTGTCATAAAGAAATTTTTAATAACTATTGTTTGATAATAATATCTAGGATTAGATAAGTTTATATTCAAAATAATAAATTCTATTAATTACAAAAGATGTAATAGTAAATGATATTTTGGATTAAGCCGGCAATCCCGCCAGCTTTGGTCACTTTCGATAGACTTCCGAAAGTAGTTCCCTATAAACGGTTGCTATAGTGACTGCGTATTGATACAAAACTTTTTTTTTTTCCATGAAAATCTATAAACTTTTTTTTAAAGATGTATATGTGTACATGCGAACTAAATGCTTGGACTTTACCATCAGAGTATAAGGTAGAAGCTGGCTACCATGTTAAATTAATTTGCTAAAGCCCGGGCCTATACAGGAAACCAGAGTTTTAGCTCAGAAATTGAATTTAAACTTTTGACATTTCGATGACGCACAGTATATATAAAAAATTTCAGTTCAACTTTTCAGCTCTCTTATACGTAAAATAACGTATAAATTTGACGTAAAATTAAAGTTGCCATTTTGTGATCCTGAAGTTACCAGACAATTAAAAATTTTTGGATTTTTTTTGAACAATTGAATTTGAAGAAAATAAAAAAACTGAAAAAATGCACATGTACAAAATTTAAAAGACTGTAAGTGCAATTTTGTGAAATATTTTTTTTTTTGTAATTTCTCGCTCTAAAAAAAATCCAAAAATTATTAGACGTCGGCTAACTTCAGTAACATGCTATCTTACGTCAAATTTATATGTAATTTTACATGCATAAAAGAAAGCATGAAATTGGAAATGAAATTTTTTCTGTATACTTAGACGTCATTGAGATGTCAAATGTTTCATTGAAATTTTTGAGTTAAAATGTTAATCATCTAAAGAGTTCTCATCGAAGTCAATTTTTGATCTCACGTATACGTGAAATATCTGCTTTAATTTGACTGTTGATTGAGCTCAACTGGCTATCTGGGATAATTTTTTTCTCATAACATTTGACGTATACAAGGTAAAAGACCCAGTTATTGAACCTGAACAGGTTTCTGGCTTTTTCAACTTTTTTCTTACTTACTTGAAAAACTATAACTTTAAAAAGAAAATCAATTTTTTTCTTAATTTATTGTAATTTATTCTGAGCCCAATTAATGGCAATCTAAAAAACATAGAAAATATTGACTGAATAAAAACAAATATTTTAGCCATAAGTGGCTGAGGAAGCCATTTTGTAAGTAGAGTCTAAACAGTTTACGTTAGGAAGTACGACGATTAAATCTGTGAACTAATTATCATGTAAGTAAAAAATTTAACTCAAAATAGATGGATAGATCAATATTTAATTGGAATTTAATTTAATACATTTATATAACATGTTAAAATGAGTTTTCTTGTTGAAATTTGAGGGTCAATAACTAGGCTCAATTTTAAAGGTATGGTGGAGTTGTTAAACCTAAAATTATAACTTACTGCGAGCGAGGTTATCTCTTTAATTACATGTCTATAAAATGTAAAAATAGAAATATTTATAATTTTCTTAAATTATTTTCTACTATATATTATTCACAATACAGTAATAGATTAACATTTAATATTCATTTTTAAAAATAAAATATCATAATTAGATCTTGAAAGTACATACTCTTGGAGTGATAAAATTATTGTAAAAATAATGTCAATTTCGATAGTATTTAAATTGTTATGACTATTTTAGTTGAATAATATTTTTATAATGACAAAATTAAGTTTTTTAATGTTTTTTTATTCACGAGTTTAAAAAAAAAGACAACGATCTACGATGAAAAATAATGAAAACAGGCGCTAGCTATTAAAGTGACTTTAATTATTTAAATTTAAAATATTGAAATATTATGTTTTTGTAATAATAAATATTTAATTTATTTATCTAAATAATAGTTTTAGTTTGTTGAGGCTTAGTAAGTACTTCATAACCTAATCATGGTTTGTATAATTTGAGGGTCAGAAACGAAGTCTCTGAATGTCAATTTTTAAAACGTCAATTTAAATTATTAATTCAATTCAAATAATTATTTTACGCGCATGACTTTATTTGACAAAATATAAACTAGTCAATAGAATTATTATTTTTCTCATTAAATTAAATCTTACATTAATTCTTATAGTATGACCCTAATCGGCACTTTAAAAAGGTCAGAAACTGGGCCCTTTACCTTATGATATCAGATATTTTTTGTCGGGAATTGAATTTCCTATAACAACGTGCTCGTTAAAATAAAAAAAAAAAAATTTTTTTTGATAGAATAAAAATGAAAAATAATAAAAAAAACGACACTGAGGAAACTAAATTTTCGTTGATCTTTAAAACCCCGTGACTTCCCCAGTTCGATTCACGTACAAAATGTCCTAGTACTTTTTTGTAGTGAATTTAATTTTCTACAAAAATACACTAGGTGGAATTTGAAAAAAAAATTTCTTTTTCATAGTCTTAATGACGAAAAACTAAAATGAAAAAGCTCCTTGAGCTCGGAAACAATATATCGTCAATATATGTTTGAGCTCTTTGAGCGTGACGCAATACCTTCGAGTACTTTTATATTTTAGTAAGTACATTGTTATTTTAAAAAATTTTCATTGCCGATATCATTCGAACTTATCAACGGATTTGGAGGTTTAGAGCAGCTTTTGAAGCGGGTTTTCAACCTTCAGCGCTGAAAAGTATCTCAAATTATTCAGTTTTCAATTTAAGGGATTATGTATTAGAAAAAAAAAAACTTTGTTGAAATTATTTCAATATTGAAATCTCTTTAACGATTAATCCGGGTTTGCTGGTTAAGGCAGTATTTAATGCAGCTCATATAGACCTGATTAGATTTTGGAATAGATCAATTCAATGGTTTCCGAAATATCTAAGAAAAACGAAAAAAAAAAAAAAAACATTTTTTTTCATTCCTTCGTCGACGATATCTTTCGAACGGATTATCTGATTAAGACTAAAAATTTGCTAGAAACCTTTGCTCATAAGAACTCATATGAATGCCGCAAGAACCATCTAGATCTTCTGATTAAGAAAAATGATTTGCTCTATGTTAAGTGTATATCTATAGATATTAGTCGATTCAAATTTCTTTAAATCATTTCAAATCATTATTCCTTACCAGGATCGGTTCGTTCATTAAAAAGGTATAAGAGGTTTATACACCCCCCCCCCCCCTTTCTCACACGCACACATCTCTCTCTCTCTGAAAATCATCAGAATAGCTTCTTTGGACCTCAAAACGTCGACATCTGATAAAATATCGATTTTCGAAAATCGGGTTGAAACCAATAACTTCCCGATTTTTTCAAAAATTGGCTTTCATAGCGGGAAGTTAAAAATCGCAGCGCTTTGAAATTTTCAGGGTTTCGTCGAGGTACACAGTAAAAAAGCATTCGTCAAAATCAACACATATCGTGTGTAAAACGAACGTTTTACACTTATTTGTGTGTTATTTTAATATGTTATGAGTGTTAAAAAAAGTTACATACGCATATGTTAAAAGTAAAAATTTTCCAAGAATTCTTTTGTAATGGTCGACGTTATTTTTAACATATTTTGTGTGTTGATTTTACAGTAACATATAGAAAGTGTTACTTTCGAATAAAATAACATTTTCGAGTGTTAAAAAATCAATCGATTGCGCCAGTTCAAACAAGATAAATACAGTGTGTTAAATTGACACACAAAAAGTGTTGAAAACTTAACACTCAGAATTTTTACACACGCTTTTATTTACACTTTGAAGATTCGTTTTTAACTGTGTATACTTTTACGTTTATCCACTATATCCAAAGTTATATCACTGATAGAAGGATTTCTTAGTATTCAAAAAACCATTTCTTAAACATCATGCTTTTGTATTTAACAAATATTTCTTACTCTTTAAAAAAAGATTTTTTGATAGTTAAAAAATCATGTCTTGAGAAATGATTTCTTAACTATTAAGAAATCATTTCTTAAATAGTAAAAAATATTTGTTAAATACAGAAAAATGATGTTTAAGAAACGATTTCTTAAATACTAAGAAATCCTTTTTAAATGCTAAGAAATCCTTCTATCAGTGTATTAACAAGATATCTAGATAATCCTAAATATAGGATTTTTAGTCAACATTGTCGTTTCAAAAGAAATTTTTTCATCAAAAGCCACTTATAGTGTCTTATAGAGAACGTTTTGCAGTTTTCAAAACCCTACTTCTATTTCTTGTACGATCATTATTTCCCAAGTTATTGATTGTCAAAGTAAGAATCGATTTTTTTACTCTGATCGGTGCCTCGGCGCAAAATCATTGTATAGACTTTTTAATTACGGCAAATTAAAGGTCATTGAAGTACCTAATGCCTCATGGTAAAATATTGAAAAATTTATTGAAGCCCGTAGACCGTTCATAAAACAAGCAAAAATTTTTTTTTCGGTGGTTTTCTTAGGATCACTCGGGAGCCGTATATAGTAAAAATTTTTAAAGACCAGATTTGAAAACTAGATACTTGAAACTACAAATTGATTTTTTTGTTTTTGATTTACGACAATTTTCGACTACGTCACAGCCTGTTCAAAATCACTTGAAAATTTGGAGTTTTTTCAATAGCCTTTAATTTTTGTGACTAGTCTATACATATATAAACTTATGAACTAATGGTTTCTTTAGAACCTACTCGATAAATTATAGTGGATAATATTTAATTTCGGTGGAGTAAATGATGTCTAACTGGCTAACCGTTACGAAGAAAGAACGATGAAGCCAATAGATTACACTGCATGTGTAAATATAAAGGAGCAAGCTTAGAACTCATGGCAATTCAAACATAGTATTGTAGATCACTGCTTATATAGTAATAATTACAAAGGAAGCTATCATTAATATTCATAAAAAATTAATTTTCATCCGATAATTATTAATAGTAAACTTAAAAATAAATTATGAAAATCAAAAACATTTCGTATGTATAAATCGTAAATATCTAAGTTATGTTGATCAAGATGTACTGAATTAACGTGAGGCAACCGATACATATTGTTAAACATGTCATTTCTAGCCTGGCAGATGTCATTTTAATATTTCGACTATTTTTTATTATATTTTACTTATTTATTAATCCAAATAAATAAATTAATTAGTCATAACCTAATTTATTAGTTTTATTGTACATCGTTTAAAGTTTATATTTAATAAAATAATATACGATTTTATAAGAATCTTAAGAAAAATATTTCATTTATTATCATTCATTTCATTTTTATTTTATATTTTCCTTTTATATACGGAGAGAATTTAATGGTAAATACTATCATGCAAGTATTGTAAAACAAATATTTTAATGGTAACAACTACTAGACCAAATAGCGACCATTCAGATCGTGAATTGTACGATTGCTCGATATGTTAAGAATTATCATCTTATATTGTATTGACTATAATATTTAGATTATTATATTTATTATCTTGACTTTTACAAATTTCGTTACAATCTAAGATAGTAGAATCTACAAAAGAAGTATTGTTAGCGCTAATATAAAATTCTCTCTGTGTATATATTAACTACAGTCATGACTCATGAAATTGTATGTAAATAAAAAAAAAAAAAACAAGAAATTTAATCATTTTTTATTCACCATTAAATAAATAAATTTTAAAGTATATTTTGAAGCTATTCTGACTAATTTCAAGATGATATTCGAGTGTATGTATGTGTGTGTGTACGTACGTACGTATGTAAATATCTGTAACTTTTCAACGGATGAACCTATTTTGATCGTAAAGGTGGCATTCGACGCGACTTGTCAATATCTAATAGCTGTAAATTGAAATTGATCGGTAGGGTGCGTTCGGAGATATTCCAAAAATAAAATTGATTCAAAAATGTTTTTTTTTTGATAACTTGTAATGTGCTCGTTGGATTAATTCCAAAATCTAATTTATAATTATTCATTATAATAATATAAATATTAATTTTTCATATACAATATTTATGGTTAAAAAACAAATTAATTTATTGATATAAGCTAGAGTATTTTTCTAAATTATTTAATTGATATTTCTATATCAATTAAATAATTTTTTTTGTATAAATACACTGATCTAATTAATTAATATATATATTTTTTTATTTTTCTGCAAAAAGAAATTGGTTCAAGCCGCTATTAAAAAAAATGAAACCGTCGTTCTATCTAACTTGAAATTTAATAAAAATGCAACGAATCATCATATAAAAGATTTCTTGTTTAGAAAATTTCATAGAATCCACTTGATTCTCTCTCATAAATTCCCATAGAGATTTTGTAAGAATAAATGAGTTCTATGAAAAGTGCTATAGTTAAGTATAGGGCATTATACATACAGCTATAAGAATCTATTTAATTTTTTAAGCAGGGTTAATACGTAACAGAAATAAAAACGAATAAACAAAAAATTTTATTGAAATGAATCTAAAAATGTTTTTTTCTATGGATACATATTAATTACTCAAAATCGATTATTTATAATTTTAAACTAGTTTAGGATTTTAATTGTTAAAAACAACTAAATAAAATAATTTGAAGTCATATTTTATAGTTTTATGATTTTAGCTAATATGTATTAAATAAAACAAAAAAAAGTAGATGTAAGTATATATTGAAAACATAATATATTATAATGCAAGTGTATTAAAAATTTATATCGATTAAAAAAAATGTTTAACATAAGTAAAATCGAAATAATATACTTATTATCAATACATTAAAAGAAAAAAACAAAAACAATACCCTACATAAAGACAATGTTTTTATGTTTTAGTCACGTTTATTAATGATTAATAGTCAAATTGTTTAAAGCGTGAGTGAATATCGAACATATGTAACAAATTAATATAAAAGTTGAAAATGAATTATTAGAAAGTTATATCCCTGATTAAACAAAAGTATTTGACAGGATTAAAAAAATTTATATCCTTATGAATGCTATCGAATCCTGAAAATATGATTCAGAAGGATTTAACATGATTCCAATTTTTTAATTCTGTTAAATACTATTTAATCCTGAAAACATGATTTAACAGGATTTGAAATGATTTAAACTGTTAAATACTTTTTAATCCTAAAAAGATAACGAAATATAAAAATTATTTCAAGATTAAAAAGTATTCGGTAGCATAAGAAATTTTAAATACTGGTTCAATCCTTCTATATCCTAAAAAGGTTATGAAATAAAAATATTATTTCAGGATTAAAAAGTATTTGGTAGCATTAGAAATTTTAAACACTGGTTAAATCCTTCTATATCCTAAAAAGATAACGAAATAAAAAAATTATTTCAGGATTAAAAAGTATTCGGTAGCATAAGAAATTTTAAATACTGGTTCAATCCTTCTATATCCTAAAAAGATAATTAAATAAAAAAATTATTTCAGGATTAAAAAGTATTCGGTAGCTTTAGAAATTTCAAATACTGATTAAATTCGTTTATATCCTAAAAAGATAACGGAATGAAAACATTATTTCAGGATTAAAAAGTATTCGGTAGCATTAGAAATTTCAAATACTGGTTAAATCCGTTTATATCCTAAAAAGATAACGGAATGAAAACATTATTTCAGGATTAAAAAGTATTTGGTAGCATTAGAAATTTTAAACACTGGTTAAATCCGTTTATATCCTAAAAAGGTTATGAAATAAAAAAATTATTTCAGGATTAAAAAGTATTCAATAGCATTAAAAATTTCAAATACTGGTTAAATCCGTTTATATCCTAAAAAGATAATGGAATGAAAACATTATTTCAGGATTAAAAAGTATTCAATAGCATTAAAAATTTCAAATACTGGTTAAATCCGTTTATATCCTAAAAAGATAACGAAATAAAAAAATTATTTCAGGATTAAAAAGTATTCAATAGCATTAGAAATTTCAAATACTGGTTAAATTCATTTAAATCCTAAAAAGATAACGAAATTTAAAAATTATTTCAGGATTAAAAAGTATTCGGTAGCATAAGAAATTTTAAATACTGGTGAAATCCTTCTATATCCTAAAAAGGTTATGAAATAAAAAAATTATTTCAGGATTAAAAAGTATTCGGTAGCATTAGAAATTTCAAATGCTAGTTGAATCCTTTTATATCCTAAAAAGATATTGAAATAAAAACTTTATTTTAGGATTAAAGAGTATTCGATAGCATTAAAAATTTTAAATACTGGTTGAATCCTTTTATATCCTAAAAAGATAACGAAATAAAAACATTATTTCAGGATCAAAAAGTATTCAATAGAACTAGAAATTTCAAATGCTAGTTAAATCCTTTCAAATCCTTCTACTCCTTTCGATTATTTTAGCATTAAAAAGTATTTAATATGATTAATCGTGAATTTTGAAAAAGGATTTACAGTATTTAGCAGGATTTGAAAGTATTAAAATTTTAATCCTTTTTAATCCTGTCAAATACATTTTTTTAATCAGGGATAATTATCAATTTGTTTTTGGATATTAATCTATATGAAATAAAAACATTCAATATGATCTACTATAGTTTAACAACTCTCAATAATATTATCGTATATAACATCATAAGTAAGAGAGAATTCAAAATATGTTTTTTTTTCTTCAAGTAAATATACTAAAAATAATTGTATATTGATAAAACATAAAATATAATACATATTGATTAATGCTATTAGAATGTATTTGAGAATTATTTTATTTTTTAATTAAAAATGTCAAATAATTAAAACAAAAAAATTATTTATTTACTTAATTGAAAAAACAAAAAAAAAAACAATAATAAACTGCCAGTGTTATAAATGCAAAAATATTTCAAGTATCAACATGTAATTTCGATGCAGGGAGACATTGTAGTATCCGCCGTGACCGAGGCAGCCGTTAGTTAGTTGAATACCCCGATATTTTTTCACGCCGGCTCGTACTAGTATGAAAGAGTAGTTAGTTGAAGCGGCTCGAGTAAGAGCTGACAGATACTGGCTACGGCAAGTATGTATACTTTTAACGTAACATTACCACGGGTCGATGTCTATGACTGAATGACTCTTTATGTGGTAAATCGCTACGGCGTTTATATAATATTATGTGCATCTTTTAAAAAGTGTGCAAATATGGTACAGAGTATCGACTTACTTGTTACCGAGCAAGAATAACATACCACGTTTACGTGTTTAAAAACCAAGTCGCTTTGATATAAATATCTAGCGAGAGTATTTATTATAAAATTGAGAGGATGTTTGAAAAATAAAATTATTATTCAATATTGTGAATAAATAATGTAGATTCAAAAATTTTAAAGTGTTGATTGAAGCAAATGCTTACAAACAGCACCGTTTTAATAACAGATAGGATTTTTTAAAGACTATCATGTATGTATAAAACGAAAGAGGAGTTATTCTAATGTTTTATAAAAATAAAACAAATATGAAGCTCCCTGGTTGATCCTGCC